>NW_020926911.1:0-1075 GCF_003984885.1 Neopelma chrysocephalum
GGAGGCGGACGTGTCTATCAGGAAGAGTAAGATGGGCATAGTGCGGAGGGGCCGGCGGCCGGGCGGCTACATGGACAGCGGGCGGGGGGCTGAAGGGAGAACCGTTGGGCGGGGTGGGGGGGAAAGGGGGAGAGAGAGAAGAGAAGACGGGGGACGGGAGAGGAGTAAGTGGCTGTGAGTGCTGTGCACGGGGAAGGGCGCCTCCCCGCTGCCCCTCTGCCGAGGCGGGGGGGAAGGGGGGGCAGCCCTGCCTGCCCTGCCCTCCTTTGTGTGAGGGGCCTGCTCAGCCCAACACAGGCTGGTTTGTGAGGGAGAGGCGGATAGGGCTGCGCTGCTGGCTAACCTTCCCCCCACCACGCCCAACGGTTCTCCCTTCAGCCCCCCGCCCGCTGTCCATGTAGCCGCCCGGCCGCCGGCCCCTCCGCACTATGCCCATCTTACTCTTCCTGATAGACACGTCCGCCTCCATGAACCAGCGCACCCATCTGGGCACCACCTATCTGGACATAGCCAAAGGCGCTGTAGAGACTTTCATGAAGGTACCGGGCTCTGCCTTGTGAGAGGAGGCGAGAGTGAGAGCGAGAGTGACTGCGTGGGGAGGGGGCGGCAGGGAGCGGGGGGTTGCCTGGGCCGGGGGCGCGGGACGAGGGCGGGAGAGAGCGGGCGAGTGCGTGTGTGTGCGGGCAGGGAGGGAGGGGAGGGCCGGGCCGAGCTGAGCCGGGGGGGCTCCGGCGGCGGCGCCGCCTCTTGGCTCACCCTCTGCTTTGTCCCCCGTGCCGCAGCTCCGAGCCCGCTCTCTCCCGCCCTCGTCCCGCGCCCCCGGCCCAGGCAACCCCCCGCTCCCTGCCGCCCCCTCCCCACGCAGTCACTCTCGCTCTCACTCTCGCCTCCTCTCACAAGGCAGAGCCCGGTACCTTCATGAAAGTCTCTACAGCGCCTTTGGCTATGTCCAGATAGGTGGTGCCCAGATGGGTGCGCTGGTTCATGGAGGCGGACGTGTCTATCAGGAAGAGTAAGATGGGCATAGTGCGGAGGGGCCGGCGGCCGGGCGGCTACATGGACAGCGGGCGGGGGG
>NW_020926912.1:0-359 GCF_003984885.1 Neopelma chrysocephalum
CAGTAACAGGTGGACTTTGGAGGTGGTGACAGAATAAGGGATTTGAAAAATCAACTTGGAGTAGTAGCTTCCTTTCAAGACTTGTTAGCCTTGATGGAGATGTATTTTATTGAGTGTTCAAGCTCCACTGCAAACCTGAAACTGCACCTGGTCAGGAATCCCCTACTACGTCTCTGAAAACCTGGCCACTAGCCACCCTAGCACCCTGCCTGACCACTTTTTCCTCTTGCAGTGGAGCTTGAACACTCAATAAAATACATCTCCATCAAGGCTAACAAGTCTTGAAAGGAAGCTACTACTCCAAGTTGATTTTTCAAATCCCTTATTCTGTCACCACCTCCAAAGTCCACCTGTTACTG
>NW_020926913.1:0-593 GCF_003984885.1 Neopelma chrysocephalum
CAGTAACAGGTGTTTGAATGGGGAAGATAGTAATTTGTCTTCTGTTCTGCAGCCATTCGTACAGTATATATTCCTGTTCTGTACTTGCTCTATTAACACACACAAAAGCTAACTGTAACATTTGCTTAACCTGAGAAAGGAGACAAGTGTCAGGTGACATAGGAGAAACAATATGGATGGAGCTTCCCCAGCAGATTAAATGGTGTTAATCTAACTGAGAAGGGATAGCAATCCAACAGTTAAATACCACTAGACAAGATATACCTTCTCCCCTTCACACTGACCTCTTTGAGCCACCACTGGTCTTCTCCAGATGTGAAGGGGAGAAGGTATATCTTGTCTAGTGGTATTTAACTGTTGGATTGCTATCCCTTCTCAGTTAGATTAACACCATTTAATCTGCTGGGGAAGCTCCATCCATATTGTTTCTCCTATGTCACCTGACACTTGTCTCCTTTCTCAGGTTAAGCAAATGTTACAGTTAGCTTTTGTGTGTGTTAATAGAGCAAGTACAGAACAGGAATATATACTGTACGAATGGCTGCAGAACAGAAGACAAATTACTATCTTCCCCATTCAAACACCTGTTACTG
>NW_020926914.1:0-725 GCF_003984885.1 Neopelma chrysocephalum
CTTTGTACCGCGGGGTGGAAGGCCACAGCCTTCGCTTCCAGGATGGGGAGGTGCTTGTCTATGCGGGGGTCAGCCGGGGTGTGGCACCCGGGGGGACACCGCGCGGGGTCTGTAACACGCGGGGGGACACGGCAGAGGGTGTGGGACACCCTGGAGACACGGCAGGGGGTGTGTGACACCCCCGGGCGGCCCGGGCGGGGGGATTGCAGAGGCCCTGTGTCACCCCAAGGTGGTGGCCAGGCCCTGTGTTTTGTCCCCTGTCCTTGCACTGAGGCCCCATCCCCGCCCCTGCAGCATCGTGCACCTGTGCCTGCGCAAGGCCGACCAGAAGCTGGTGATCCTGAAGCAGATCCCGGTGGAGCAGATGAGCAAGGACGAGCGGCTGGCGGCGCAGAACGAGTGCCAGGTGCTCAAGCTGCTCAGCCACCCCAACGTCATCGAGTACTACGAGAACTTCCTGGAGGACAAGGCACTCATGATCGCCATGGAATATGCCCCAGGTGCGCTCTGACCTCTCCCAGTGCCTGTGGCAGGTCCAGGAGATGCCAAGTACTCAGCTCTCCTTGGGTCGAGCTGCCCCATGTTGTGCGCCTTGTAAAGACCCTGTGCTTTGGACTCCCAGAGAGTGCAAGCATGTCCCTGTTGAGCAGACAGTTTTGTAGAAAAGCTTCTGGGGGGTCCTGGTGGACACCAGGTTGACAGTGAGCCAAGTGACCCAGCACTGG
>NW_020926915.1:0-740 GCF_003984885.1 Neopelma chrysocephalum
GTGAGCGATATGGGGATCTCCAGGCCTTTGTACCGCGGGGTGGAAGGTCACAGCCTTCGCTTCCAGGATGGGGAGGTGCTTGTCTATGCGAGGGTCAGCCGGGGTGTGGCACCCGGGGGGACACCGCGCGGGGTCTGTAACACGCGGGGGAACACGGCAGAGGGTGTGGGACACCCTGGAGACACGGCAGGGGGTGTGTGACACCCCCGGCCAGGGGATTGCAGAGCCCCTGTGTCACCCCAGAGTGGTGGCCAGGCCCTGTGTGTTGTCCCCTGTCCTTGCACTGAGGCCCCATCCCCGCCCCTGCAGCATCGTGCACCTGTGCCTGCGCAAGGCCGACCAGAAGCTGGTGATCCTGAAGCAGATCCCGGTGGAGCAGATGAGCAAGGACGAGCGGCTGGCGGCGCAGAACGAGTGCCAGGTGCTCAAGCTGCTCAGCCACCCCAACGTCATCGAGTACTATGAGAACTTCCTGGAGGACAAGGCACTCATGATCGCCATGGAATATGCCCCAGGTGCGCCCTGACCTCTCCCAGTGCCTGTGGCAGGTCCAGGAGATGCCAAGCACTCAACTCTCCTTGGGTCGAGCTGCCCCATGTTGTGCACCTTGTAAAGACCCTGTGCTTTGGACTCCCAGAGAGTGCAAGCATGTCCCTGTTGAGCAGACAGTTTTGTAGAAAAGCTTCTGGGGGATCCTGGTGGACACCAGGTTGACAGTGAGCCAAGTGACCCAGCACTGG
>NW_020926916.1:0-1110 GCF_003984885.1 Neopelma chrysocephalum
GGCTGGAATCAAGTTTTAATTCCCACTGACAAGGTGTCTGGACATGTCAGCTCCACTGGTGCAGGGACAGGTGAGCTGGCTTCCACGTTTACTAATCAGAATGGGGTATATTGGGGTTGGGACGTGGTATAAACACATTAAATATTACCCCCATATGAGCCTTTTTGGGTGTGGAGGCAGTATAGTGATGTTTACATGGCATGACACCCAAGATGAGGTGCCTATAGTGCTTCCAGTGTGAATCCTAGAAAGGTGTACAGGGCTGTGTTATGCAGTATAGATGTGCCCTGTGAAGGGGGAAGTGTGTTTCTCTCTCACATGGTGATGGGTCTCTTAGGTGGACCCTCGACTCTCTTCATGAATGGGGGTGAGAAACACACTTCCCCCTTCACAGGGCACATCTATACTGCATAACACAGCCCTGTACACCTTTCTAGGATTCACACTGGAAGCACTATAGGCACCTCATCTTGGGTGTCATGCCATGTAAACATCACTATACTGCCTCCACACCCAAAAAGGCTCATATGGGGGTAATATTTAATGTGTTTATACCACGTCCCAACCCCAATATACCCCATTCTGATTAGTAAACGTGGAAGCCAGCTCACCTGTCCCTGCACCAGTGGAGCTGACATGTCCAGACACCTTGTCAGTGGGAATTAAAACTTGATTCCAGCCATTAACAGCCAGTCACTGATTTGCCCAGGTGTAGTTAAACAAGTGTAGAATAGGAAAGCACCTGTAACAGCAAGCTGGCCTGCAATGGTGCAGCCATGTCAACAACTGGAGAAAAAAGGCTGGAATCAAGTTTTAATTCCCACTGACAAGGTGTCTGGACATGTCAGCTCCACTGGTGCAGGGACAGGTGAGCTGGCTTCCACGTTTACTAATCAGAATGGGGTATATTGGGGTTGGGACGTGGTATAAACACATTAAATATTACCCCCATATGAGCCTTTTTGGGTGTGGAGGCAGTATAGTGATGTTTACATGGCATGACACCCAAGATGAGGTGCCTATAGTGCTTCCAGTGTGAATCCTAGAAAGGTGTACAGGGCTGTGTTATGCAGTATAGATGTGCCCTGTGAAGGGGGAAGTGTGTTTCTC
>NW_020926917.1:0-793 GCF_003984885.1 Neopelma chrysocephalum
GAAAAAAAGCCTCCCACGCTGGTGATGGGGATTTCCTCTGTAGTATTCATGGGTAGGGCTCTGGTATGTTAGGCGTAAATAATTCCTCTCCTTGGTATGGTTAGAGCTCACTTGCATCTTTACTGAGCTGGCTGTACTTGTTGCAGTAATAATGTAGCACACTTAGTACATTCCAGCATGTGCAGCAACAGTTCATATCAATCAAGTGTTATGTCTGAGTTGTGCTTTCCTCTTTTGTGTGTCTTCTGTATTATAGCACAACTCAGACATAACACTTGATTGATATGAACTGTTGCTGCACATGCTGGAATGTACTAAGTGTGCTACATTATTACTGCAACAAGTACAGCCAGCTCAGTAAAGATGCAAGTGAGCTCTAACCATACCAAGGAGAGGAATTATTTACGCCTAACATACCAGAGCCCTACCCATGAATACTACAGAGGAAATCCCCATCACCAGCGTGGGAGGCTTTTTTTCCATTGACCCTTAAAACACCTGCAGAACTAAAATACCACATAGAACATAACCTTGTTTCAGCAGCTGCTTGGAGAAGAGGTCAACAAAGAAAAAAAGCCTCCCACGCTGGTGATGGGGATTTCCTCTGTAGTATTCATGGGTAGGGCTCTGGTATGTTAGGCGTAAATAATTCCTCTCCTTGGTATGGTTAGAGCTCACTTGCATCTTTACTGAGCTGGCTGTACTTGTTGCAGTAATAATGTAGCACACTTAGTACATTCCAGCATGTGCAGCAACAGTTCATATCAATCAAGTGTTATGTCTGAGTTGTGCT
>NW_020926918.1:0-302 GCF_003984885.1 Neopelma chrysocephalum
AGATGAACGATTCTTCCTATACCCCCTTTTTATTAATGTGTAGGTTTATAAATGATGCAGCCATGACAGCTAACATCTTAGGAGGTTGTGGCTACTTCAGGCTATGCTTAATCCCTTCAGTGGCAGCATCATTTATAAACCTACACATTAATAAAAAGGGGGTATAGGAAGAATCGTTCATCTCCTGGTGCAAGAACTTTGACAGTACCTAAATGAGGCCTTATAGGAGTTAAAGAGCACCAGAAGATGAACGATTCTTCCTATACCCCCTTTTTATTAATGTGTAGGTTTATAAATGATGC
>NW_020926919.1:0-326 GCF_003984885.1 Neopelma chrysocephalum
GGGAAAAGATGGATGCAGTCCCGGGGAAAGGATGGAACCAGCCCCAGGGAAAGGGATGGATCCAGTCCCAGGGAAAGGACGGATGCAGCCCCAGGGAAAGAGCAGGATCCTGCCCCAGGGAAAAGATGGATGCAGTCCCAGGGAAAGGATGGATGCAATCCCAGGGAAAGGGTGGATCCAGCCCCAGGGAAAGGGACGGATCCAGCCCTCGGGAAAGGATGGATGCAGCCCCAGGGAAAGGGATGAAACCTGCCCCAGGGAAAGGATGGATCCTGCCCTAGGGATAGGATGGATGCAGTCCCAGAGAAAATATGGATGCAGCCCCA
>NW_020926920.1:0-372 GCF_003984885.1 Neopelma chrysocephalum
AGGGATAGGATGGATGCAGTCCCAGAGAAAATATGGATGCAGCCCCAGGGAAAGGATGGATCCAGCTCCCGGGAAAGGATGGATTCAGCCCCGGGGAAAGGATGGATGCAGTCCCAGGGAAAGGATGGATGCAGGCCCAGGGAAAGGGATGGATGCAGGCCCAGGGAAAGGGATGAAACCTGCCCCAGGGAAAGGATGGATCCTGCCCTAGGGATAGGATGGATGCAGTCCCAGAGAAAATATGGATGCAGCCCCACGGAAAGGATGGATTCTGCCCCAGGGAAAGGATGGATCCAGCTCCCGGGAAAGGATGGATTCAGCCCCGGGGAAAAGATGGATGCAGTCCCGGGGAAAGGATGGAACCAGCCCCAG
>NW_020926921.1:0-35711 GCF_003984885.1 Neopelma chrysocephalum
TTATGACGATGCTTATTTTTTTGTCAGTAGTTTCTGGATTTAGTATATAGATGCACACAGGATCTAGAAATATTCATATAATGTATAAGCAACTTCAACTAGAAGTTTCTTGACAACTGAACATTCGCTTTGTGTTTATGCAAGCCTGTCGGCAGCACAACTGCATTTTAAACTACGTTATATTTGTTGGAACAAGTAAATTCATTGACTTGTAAATAGGATTGTGATATTAAGGATTCCATTTACAACAGTTAATCTGCAAAAACGGAACATAGCCATTAATAAGGTATTATAAACATTAATTGATATTGTTGTACTAGATCACAGAATCACAGAATGTTCTGAGTTGGAAGAGACTCACAACCTATCAGCTAAAGTCTGTGTGGATCAGTATTACTCACACAGGTGTTAGGGTTTAGTGGAAAGATCCCTGTACTGGAGAATTTGAAACCTCAGCTCAATTTCTGGATTAAGTGCTTGTCACTGTAAGATCATAAAAATCCTGCTCACTACCTCCAATTTGCATAACTAAATCCTCAGTTTGTAAAGCACTTTGATATTTAAAGAATCACAGAATAGAATCAAAGAATTGTTAAGGTTGGAAAAGACCTTCAAGATCATCTAGTCCAAAAATTAACCCAGCACTGCCAAGCCCACCATTAAACCATGTCCGTAAGTGTCATGTCTACATGTCTTCTAAATACCTCCAGGGATGGTAACTCCATCACTTCCCTAGGCAGCCTTTTCCAGTGGTTGACAATCTTTTCCATGAAGATTTTCCTAATGCTCAATCTAAACCTCTCGTGGAGAAACTTGAGGCCATTTTCTCTCGCTCAATCACTTGTTACTTGGGAGAAGAGACTGACACCTGCCTCCCTACAAGATCCTTTCAGGTAGGTGTAGAGACAGATAATGTCTTCACTGAGCCTCCTTTTCTGCAGGATAAACAACCCCAGTTCCCTTAGCTGCTCCCCATGAGACTTGTGGTCTAGACCCTTCACCATCTTCATTGGTGTTGAATTGGAAGCAGATCTTATCACTTTTTCAGTATGCTCTGAAAGCTGAAAGAAAAGCAATATGAGAGCCCTCAGCAATTCATACAACTGCATCGAAGCTACGCATATGTGTCACTCTGCTTTACTGATACATGACATCAGAAATGACAACAAACTGATGTTAGGGAAGGCAAGTGCTTAATTCAAGACAAACAGGTGCGCTAGGATGGTGTCCTGGGTGCAACTGCCCAGGCACTGGCAGAGGGGCTGCAGGGCGGCCTCTGTGAGGAGAGGCCAAGGTTGTCCTGTGCCACACACAGACAGCTCCAGCTGGCTCCAACCAACACATTTCAGGACATGGCTGTGAGGATGGGCAATCTTGTATTTTCAATTTGTCTTTGTTTCTCACTACCCAAGTCTATTTCAATTCACATAAATTCATATTCATTTTCCCCAAGTTGAGTCTGTTTTGCCTCTGACGGTAATTGGTAAGTGATCTCCCTCTCTTTACCTTGACCCATGACCTTTTCCATCTTATTTTGTCCCCAATCCTGTTGAGGAGAGGGAGAGAGAAAGCAACTGAGTAAGCGACTGGCAGTCAGAGCCAGCCACAAACTGGTTTGCTATTTTGAACCTTTGTAATTGCATTCAGGTACTAGTTCCCTGAATGAAGAACACGGTATCAAAGCCGCCATATATAGCAGCCTAAAATAGACAAGAAATTTTTTATACTGATTTTTTTTTAATTTTTGATGAATTCACACTGTATTAAGTATTGGAGGAGAAAGCAATCCTTTTAAATTCTATCAGCACTAGCAGCATGTAACCATGGTAATTAAAACAATATTATTTTTTAAAATTACAAAAGACTACTCAAGACATATAAAAACGAAGTATCCAAGAAGGAATATCTTTCTTTTGATAACCACAGTTCGTTAAGTCTGGAAAATTATTAAAGACAGACATTTTTTATTCCTGCTAAACAATTAGTTAGATATGCCACAGAATAAAGATTTTAATTAAGAATTAAATTAAACAGGGAGTTTGCATGGACAGAACTTTCAAGAAGCCTTAAAGCACATCACTGTTAGATGTCTGAGAGAGTATTTTTATTAGAATTTTCTTTCTCTGTATTTATACGAAGATTTCACAACCTTAACGTATATTTGCAAGTATTCTAACACAGGAGTGGTTCCCAACTGGAAAAGAAACTCACCACCAAAACCATTAAAAAATCTGTCCTTTTAAGAGTTAAAACAGAAAGTGCTCCCATGACAGCTCAGAAGCATATAAGTCTACTTCAGTCCTTTCACTGAAGTGAACTAAACATCTAGTACTACCATTAAGAATATAAGTGAATAGGGGTTGAGGGACTGGTCCCTCACAATGTAGTCCTTGCTTACGGCAGATGAAAAAACTCAGTAGGAAACAGCAAGGGACCACTTTAATACTGATTTATATAATAGTGTTTAGTATGACACAAAAGCATTTTTTATTTAACTCACTGATCTGAAACTTCTTCTAACACTGGCTTCTGCCAATAACAAAAAAAGATACATTCTTGGAAGCATTACAGTTCAATATGGCAAAACAGCTATCCCTGGAGAAAATCTGGTTTTGATTATGAACTAAAATAAGAAAAATGCTTCTGCAAGCCCAAATGTAGTTGTTTCCTCCCTGAATTCATGAGTGAATTCAGCCACTGCATAGCCATACATGTGATTGTCATAGAAAATGTTCTGTAGCCCATTACACTGAAGAAGGATTTGCAAGTTCAGAAGACACGTATCCTTTTCCCTTTCCAACATGCTGCAGAACATCAATTCCCCACAAGGGTCATATGGTGCATAGGATCCCTGTCGCAGCTTTCCACCTACAGCAATGGGACCTTAAAAGTTCCCAGACATTACCTGAAGCCCATTAGTGAAAGCAAGTTAGCAAAGGCAAGTTTTGCCTTAATTGAACAGGAACGTGGATGACAAACTACTGATAGGTGAAAGATGTAAGACAAACAAGTCTCACACGTTCCCAAGCTTCCCATCAAATACAAAATTGTCACCAGAAGTCAAAATACAACACGGTTACTAACAATAGGAGACTGTGGCACATAAGGTTAACCTCCTATCATATTCAGGGGACTTCTCATCCTTCCCACTTTTATTTAAACATGCAAATGCCCTAAGAGAGATGTCCACCACAGCACTATCATGTATCCCTGTGCATGGGCTCAATACTGTGACATGTCCTATGCTCTGGATGCATCCCAAGAACTTGCTGCCTTTCCTGAGTGACAGGTGTAGTAAAAGCTGCTGGCTCACATAAACACACTTTTGGTTTTCTTCATTTCTCTCTGCTGCCCTTGGCAAAATGCAGAAAGAAGTGGAGAGGGGAACAAAGGCTCCAGCTATTTTCAGCTTCCTACAGGAAGCATAAGGGACCCACCACAGACATGTAATTGGATAATGAGGGAGCTCAAGGATGCTGGAAACCTTTAGTTATTTCTATGTGGCCATACAGAGATGCTTAGTGAAAGCTCCAAGTTAACCAGACTGCCCAATAAAAAGCAGAAGTCCCAAAAGTCTAATCAGAAAGCCTTTTCTTGGTACTACTTGATTGTTCAGCTTAGCAGATTCAGGGCATATGAAAAAACAGCTGAATAAAGACAAAAGCTGATTATTTAAATTATGCTTTGGCTCAGAATGTCATCTGTCACTAGAGGGAAGCACTACATGTCAGTGCAATAGGTGACAGACGAAACCATGTAGTGTTTAGGCATGCTGTGCAATGCTACCTTATATATTTATAAGAGGGCTTTAAAAGCACAAACAAAAAGCTTAAAAAGCTGAACCTATTATTATGGTGATTTTGCTTTCTAGCAGAGGGAAGTCTAAATCATCTACTTTTACAAGTTCATGCCAAATCACCTATTCAAAATTTCTTTAGATAAATTCGCAGTAACAAGATTAAAAACACATACAAGAAGTTAGTTACAAATGGCAGAACAAACCCTAGGAGGCTTCTGGCAGCTTCACAGGCATTAATCATGGTCCATACAAAAGTATTCCCCAGGAATTCACATTAAATAAGGCAATAATTCCATCTAAAGTTCCAATGACATGAACAAATGACTCAAGATTCAATCCTGTTGTTTATGATGTTGCTAGAACCTCTTGATAAAGGTAAAGCTTAAAGTTTACAACTACAGACACATTATTTTTTACAGTATGTTCAGCAGACCATAGGATTACCTATGCAACTGTATGTTGTTGAAACAATTTTGCTCTCAGTACAACTGAAAAGCTATTTAAAATTATAGCAGATAAACCCATTTGCTCCAACAGAATTTGCAATCCATTTCAAATTTTAAAAATAGAAATAGTTTTCCTGGTCATAACTTTGAACTATCTCTTAAGTCAAGAGGGAAACATAGGGACAACAAAACAAATATAGCAATACTGTGGAGACGAAATACGTGCATGAAGGCTTTCCTACATCTACACGAAAATACTTTATTCTTGCCTAAGACACTGTCTGGAATGTCCTGAAAGACAATTCCTAATAGCTGGTTTGAACTTTCTCCATTTCTTTTTACAAAGATTGAAGAAGAGCATCTGAAACATTCTGAGGGCAATTTACCAAAATCACTAATATAGAGTTCCCCATATAACACTCAGTAATAATTATAAAGATCACTTTACATACAAATGCCACTGTAAAAACATGATCAACAGTCACAAAAATGCCAGACAGTATCACAGACATCACTTAAAACCCCAAGTTGCTTTAGTAATTAAAAGAATTAAAGAATTTTATTGTTTCTCAATAAAGCTGCTGAAGTGCACAAACAATGCTGGTATGCATTTCAGTTCTCTTGTGATTATCTTGTGTATGGCTTTAGTATTACATCTAGAGGTAGGTATAGCTGTTTGTCTTACCAGGAGAGAAATTTAGCAGTTATCTGCAAAGTATCTCACTTCTGTGTAAATATATTTTTATGTGCATTTAAGTCTGGCAGTCCATATGGTAACACTAACTGTTTCAATTTAAAATATATCTACATATCCAAAATTTAAGTAAGGCAACGTCAGTACATGACATTTTTATCTTGGACCGTCTTCTTAAGTCATATTAAAAAAAATCCATACTTAAAAATCTAGTATCACTTGCTTTCCTGAAAATAGGCAAAATAGCTTGTAAATAGCTGGCTTTTTAGTTGAAATAGAAATGGATCATTATAGAGGTTATGGAAAGAAAGTAAAGAAAAATCACAAACTACATGAAGATGCAAGCTGGAGAAGAGCAAAGAGAGAGTACTATCAGAACTTGAGTTAGCACAGCAAAACACTCTTTTTATTAAAAGCACAATTTCACAAAATACAGGATTTGTGTTCTTGACTGCCATTAAGTTTATGGTTGTGACCTCATATAAGATGTTTACTGATAAGCATGTGTAGTGACAAAAACTGAGCTCTTCATGTGACAGCTGGTATACTGCCACAGAACCGTCCTAAGTCATTGCAGATCACACACAGATTGGCAGTCCAGGCACAACTGCTCAGAAACTCTGCAATGGCAGGAAGAGACATTCCAAAGTGCTGGGGAGGAAAGGGCAGCTTACATTGCTTTGAGCACTCACAGGAGAGCATCCTTACTGGTAAGCGGAATTTAAATTGCAGCAATGACAAAGCCAAAGTTTAAGGAATGGAAGATACTGGCAAGATTCCAGAGGAGAAAGAAGTTTTCTATACAGAAGGACCATGAAAAATGAGAAGAAAAAGGAAAGAAAAAAGAACTTTAATTACTACCTTTACTTAGCAATTATTCCAGAGAAGTATATGGATAGTCCAACCCATACATTTGTTATGCTGTGAATAGCCATTGCATTTCACTTTTGAGTTTGTTATTCTAAATAAAGTATTTTTTCAGCAATGCTGGGGAAATAGAAAACTTAACTTTTAAAATGCAATATCTGAAGATGAAGAAAAGCAGAAGTCACATTCATGGCTTAAGGCATATGGCAAAGTGAAATTGGTAATTTTTATGGTTTTCTTTCCTTTTGCAACTGACTCTACTTTCTAAAATGCATCTGTTTCACTTGCATCCAAAATAAAAACAACTTCATCAGATGGCAAATGGCTCACCTTATGACCACAGGCTAACATCTCAATCTTGTATTATAGTAAAACATTGCCTACAGTAAAACACACTGTCATTTCGGGTCAGGCAGCCTGATACCTAATGTACACATCTGGGGGCAGAATAGGCCATGTGAGTGCAAAGGAAATAAATCCATCCTTTTGACAAAAGACAAATTACAATGTTACAAAGCTAAGCCAAGCACATTGCCTAGGGTATCTGCAAAGTGCTTGCAGACTGTTCACCTAATAGTTGTAAAGTAAGAAGACAGAGGACTAGAGGTCCTTGTGCTACAGTGGTACATCAGACCTGAGGCCCTTGAATCTTAAAAAAACCCAAACAGTAATTTGAAACAGTTTTCAAATCATTACTCTTTTATTCTTAAGCACATATTTTCACTTAATGGTTCTTCTTTATTCCACATGATGGTTCTTTAATCTTTCATACCAATTTCTAGCATGATTAAACAGTTGGCATCCACTTTTATTAAATATTTGATAATTACTTAGCTCTCACAAGCTGAAAGGTTCCTATGTAGGTTTTGGACGTTTTGTAAAGTCCTAAAAGTACACAAAGAAGCGTTTATGCCTTAAAACTTAGACATACACTGTGATGCAGAACAGCTAGTCTGCATTATATCTGAGAAATGCTTTAATTCAAAATAAGGTACTAGCATTTAATATCCAGCAACCAAAGGTTTGACTGCACAGTTTTGTTTTTATCCACTAATTTCAATGTTTTCAGGAGTAATACAACTTGTCTGTGCTATTATGCATCATTGGTTTATTTTATTAACAAAAGTCACGAAGGCATTGCCTATCAAATGAAAGTATTTACTACAGTGCTTATCTCTAGGAGTAGAGAGAAGCCTCTGTGAAGAAATAATGTTGGCAGTTGATTTAGTCTGTAAATTCAATCTGGAGACATCCCTGCCTGGGAAAACATTATCTCCAGTGCTTACAAGCCTTGCTGACTTTGCTTCTTTGGCAACATAGCCCTGCAAGCTTGCGATTCTTAGCAAATGGATTCACAGTAGATTTGGTACTAATGATACTCCTGGCTTGTATATGCTCCGATGTCATGTTTTGGTAAGTTTGTCAGGAAACCAACCATAACTCAAGGGTTTGGAATGAGTGCAGCACTGGCCTCAAAAATCCATATGACGACTAGATTGTTGTGATTGTCAAGCAATAAGGCTGCTCTACCAGACAAACGACAAATTTAGTCTTGCAATCTGTCATGACATTTTCACAGAGCACTTCAATTTCTGTGAACAAGACAGTTTTCCTTGATAATTTTCCTTCAAGGTAGAAGGCTAGCAAAGAAGAGTACATTTGGTCAGCTACTAATATCCACTCTGAGATGAATTATCAAATACACGTTTAACCACTGGGCAAAAGATTCAATCTATGTGAATCATATGGCTTCCGTATGTGATGAAAGACAAGATGTTAACTTTTCAGATCACCCTACTGGAAAATGAAACAGCAATGAACAAAGAATGTTGAAGCCTGAGATTTCATGATGGATGTCAAGGTTTCCAGGGAGCCTAAGATCCTAACTGGGATATTGAAAGGACATTATCACTGCTTGAAGCTAATGCCATAAAGTCACAATAACTGAATGCAGTATTCATTCCCTATGCGCTATCTTTGCTTTGCAGGCAGATATCAGGAAAACACAATTTCTGGAATACTCTGACTTCTCTTTCTAGAAGGTATGGAAATAAGAGCATATTCCCTCTTCTCAGTCCATTGCAGAGCTTCCCCCAGCAGTCCGACGACTAGCTAATGATATCTGGAAATATAAGGTGAGAATTGCCTAAAAGCCTCACGGCTTTGTTTTCAGCTGCCTAAGGTACTATTACAATGTAAGGTGAATCGGAGGCCTAATGAGAGGTCTGTACAAAGACACGGCATCTTTAGCAAAAGCTTCTCATTTATTTGCAGTTTTGATAAGGAAAATGGCCAATAGTTTCAAATTCATTTCAAAGACAGGAATACTATAAGTCCTGGTCCCATGCCAGTTCTTTTTCTCAGGTGACATGTGGAGTCTCATGGAGAGAGCAGCTCTGCACATATTTCACATCCTGCTTTGCTCTTGCAAGAATTGTGCTAAAATATCCAGGCTTGTAGCTTTGTCATTGTAAGAGTATAATTAAAGGTCAAGTGTGTCTGCTGCAAAGCTCTGCAAGTGTACAGACATGTTGTTTGTAAGCTGTGAGCATGTGACTGACATCATACTATTCACAGAGAAACAGCACGATGTTGGTATTTCCCACAATTTGTAGATGAGAGTTGTAGCAGCTGCTGATGCATCTGGCAGTACTGGGAGCTGGTAGTGATGGAGTGGCTCCTGTTGTCACAAAAGGAGAGAGGAAGTGAGACTTCTCAAATGATGGAAAGATAGCTCCAAAGATGAGCAACTCCCAGTGTAACATGAGCAGCTGACCTAGAATGACCACTTTTATTAGGTGCCACACCTGAACTCTCCACATTACTAGAGCTGCAAACACAGAGTCTGGAGACCCCTTTTCAAAATGATGCCATTATTTCTATATTAGCATAAGTATAAATGACATTTTTCCTCAGCCAGTGTGCTTTCAGCATGTTATCTGAACCATTTCCAAAGCTTAGAAGTATAACTAATAACAAAGATGTTTTATTTGGCCTCTTCCTTTCTGTTAAAATGCCTCCTGCTAGATAGGTAAAATTGAAGTAGTATAGGAAAACAGACTGTAGAATCAGAGCTTTCTGATACACTGGAGGAAAGTTTCCTACTTCTTATTTTAATACAGCATTCGTTTGTATCTTTGATTGCAAATTACATGTTTAGAACTCTTTTTTCCTGTAAGTGCCTGTGGATCTGATGAACAAATGTGTTTAAATTTTCCTCTCTGTGCTCCACTTCTGTGTCTCTCACCGTTTTTTTAATCTTATAGTATTTGTTTGTGTGACCACATAGCTCTGGTTCTCTTTCAAGTAGTAGCTGTTAGGAACATTGAAATAAAATGCACTGCTTTCCTTATGCCATAATTAAACAAAATCAGATCTCAGAACATAACAAAGAAGAGACTGGCTGAAGTAGAGACCATATTTTTTGTATTTTTAATTCCAGCTTGAACAAAAGGACAGGGAGAAGGGATGTGAGATAAACCCAAAAGTAAATGAACATATTATTGAAGGGCTCAAGCTCACAAGTGAGAACCTCTGTTTCTAACTTTTTCATTAGTTTCTCATAGACTGTATTTGACAGAATTATTGCTCTGCTTGCTGATGCAATCCACTGTCCTCCAGATACTGTGACACTAATCTCCCTGTCAAACTTGACATCTGTTTTTCATGTCCAACTGTTGATTCTCCTTCTTACAGTCAATGTATTTCATAAGATTAAATTATCATTATCAGTAAAATATTGATTAGGCTGAAATTCCTACCTGTAAATTTATAGCCTTAATTTTCAGTAGGTTTCACCAGTTACCTTCAAGCAGATGAAGATGTAATGGAGTCATTAACATGTGTGAAGCAAAATGTGAGCTAGTCTCCCATGTATTTATTAAAGTTTAACGAAAACAATGAATAAATAATTACTTCTATGTAATTGAAGAGAAAGAAAAAAATGAACAAGCACCTGTTTAGGGATATACAACAGAAACTCAGAATTATAAGCTACAGACCTTATAGATAAGTAATAACATAGGCAAAAGTCTACAAGGAAAGAGCATAATTCTTGTAGCTGCAGAGCAAGAAAGAGGTTAAAGCTCCCCAACATCAACCCTACCTAAGTCTCTCTACATTCAACCTATTACCAAGGCCAGTTCTCTCTGTCCCTGTGGTACTATCAAAACACAACTTGTCTGCAGACCCTGGTTCCTGAAAGCCTCCTTGGCTGAGTTATCCTGCATAAATGAAGCCCTCTCTGGCCTCCACATTTCTCATATTCCACCTGAAATAGCAGAATCACCTTCTGCCATTTGTTCCTATAACCTGATATATGCTGTTTTCAGTTTGTCATGCACTGTTTCATTATATTTAACTTCCTCATCATGGGGAGATATTAATTTTCCCTACATATTTCCACAGTTGAGATCCTCCTGATTCCCTTCTCATTCCCTAAGCTTGCACTAATTATTTTTGTCATATCAGTTCCTCACCCTTGGCCCTTGATTGTTCTTTGTGTGAATCCATGTTTTCTCCTCTGAGTCTTTTTTGCGACTTTTTCATGTTCTGCCCCTTAACTCTCTTTTCTTGTTATTCTTCAGGGCCATGATGATGCTAGTTAGCTACTGTAGAAACACTTCACAATGCTCTCTTGTAAAAGGTTCTGCAACAAGCATTGTGCTCCATCATTTCACCAGGTGCCTTATTTTGTATGTTCAAGTTGAAATCTTGGACCTATAACCTTATGATCATTGAAGAAAAGGGCGAGAAGTAGCTTTTTTAAAATGCAGAGTGATTTGTCAAAGCAGCCTATGCATGTAGCTCTTCTGAGCCTTAGAAACACATGAGGACACTTTCCAACATACAGTGCACCTCTGAGATGAACAAGACCTCTGGGAGATCAAGGGTACTCTTTTTTCTTACTACTGTTAAAACAATATCTTTTTTGCTCCTTCAGTTACCAAATCATCATCATCTGTACACTGGAAGAACAAATGAGGTATTTTCATAGGGAACAAAAAGTAAATTTGTTTATTTAAACAGTGTATGTCTAGAAATTACACTGTTCTGATTTAATTGATTCAAAATGCATTTAAGGGACTAAATTAAGGATCAGAAATTTGACTTATTTTTCACACAAACCTGTGTTTTTGCAAATTATAGCTAAACAAAGAAATGCGTGTGAAGGTACATATTAGTTGTGTGAACCTTATGAAATTATTTCATGAAACATATATTCCAGAAGATTATGAAGTCTCAATACCTCAATGCCAAGAATACAGGAATACATTTCTGATAATGCATGATGTGTGACTCACTTAGTGGATGAGGGAAAGACTGTGGATGTCATCTGGCTAAGCTTTTCTAAAGTCTCTGACACTGTTTCCCACAGCGTTTTCCTGGAGAAACTGGCTGCTCATGGCTTGGATGAGTACACTGCTGGGTAAAACACTGGCTGGATGGCCAGGCCCAGACGGCAGTGGTGAATGGAGTTACATCCAGCTGGAGGGCACAAAGGCTCTACAGAGGGATCTCAACAGGCTGGATAGATGGGCCAAGGCCAATTCTATGAGGTTCAACAAGCCAAAGTGCCAGGCCCTGTACTTGAGTCACAACAATCCCACGCACTGCTATAGGCTGAGGGAAGAGTGGTGGGAAAGCATCTCAGCACAAAAGGACCTGGGGATGCTGGTCAACAGTGGCTGAATATGAGCCAGTGTGTGCCCAGACAGCCAAGAAGGCCAACAGCACCCTGGCTTGTATAGGAAATAGTGTGGCCAGCAGGACAAGGACAGGGTCATACCCCTGTATTCAGCACTGGTGAGGCTGCACCTCAAATCCTGTGTTCAGTTTTGGGCCCCTCACTACAAGAAAGACACTGTGGTGCTGGAACATGTCCAGAGAAGGGCAACAGAGCTGGTGAAGGGTCTAGGACACAAACTTTCTGAGGAACAGCTGAGGAAATGGGCTGTTTAGCCTGAAGAAATGAAGGTTGTAGCATGGTGGAGGTCAGTCACTCCTCCCAAGTAACTGGAAGGGAGGAAATGGCCTCAAGTTGCTCCAAGGGAGGTTTAGATCGGATATTAGGAAAAAATTTTTCATGGAAAGGGTTTTCAAACACTGAAAAAGGCTGCCCAGAAATTGATGGAGTTACCATCCCTGGAGGTATTCAGAAAACATGCAGATGTGACACCTAGGGACATGGTTTAATGGTGGGCTTGGCAGTGCTGGGTTAATGGTTGGACTCAATGATCCTAAAGGTCTTTTCCAACTCGTGGTTCTATGTAATCCCAGAAGCCTCTTTCTCTGTCTTCTCCCTAAAACATATAATTCTTATATTTCTTCTTCATTATTCCTTAAGTAAAGAAGTTATTTTATTTTCTCCAAAGAAGTACTTTTACATTGAAAATATCAATCTAAAGTAAATGTATGTGATTTATTCAACAAACTTGTGTTGTCTTCAGCTATACTGACAATGATACAGCTAGGAATGAAAATCCTATATATACACTACACTGTTGACAGTGTAAATAGAGCAACTCATCCTTCATTAATTAACCACATATTATGACTGACAAATGTGAGAGAGACAAAATGACTGTAACAAAAAATGCTACATCTTGGCTATTCATTTATGTCTAGCTCTGCAATATCCTGGAGCACCTTTATATGGACATACTCAAAATTTCCCTGGAAATCAAGAGATAATAGATGAGATTTACATGCTCATACAGCAAACTGCATCAAATTCAGGTACTACAGAGGTTTCTAGGGAAAAAAATACATATACATTTTTCAAATTATATGCAAGGTGTTTACACTGCTAATGTTGATATGCATTTCAGGGAGAGAAAAATGCACAGTGTTTGTTGTGACTGACAGAGCTGTGCCTAAAACCAGAGAGGCAGGTCATTACTCCTTCAATTTACAGTGCATAATACAAACTTTGCAAACTGTAAAAACATTATGCTCATTTATTCTGCTGTTGTGTTAACATAGTTTATGGTTGGTCAGAGTGACATTTTACTTCTGAATAATGCAGAGAATCAGTAGTCCAACACAGGAGGGAGGCAGGGGAAAGGATGCTTTGGGGGACTTGCAGAAAAAGTTTACTTGGACTGTGCATATTCAGCAAGTCCCAAGAGACCACTGAGTAATACAGATACCTATGCAACCAGGTCTAATCCACTATCAATTTCTCTATACAGAGATTGGAGGGCTTTATGCATCTCTAGCATTTATAACCTATGAAATTCTCATTGGCTGCTACATCTTGAAAAGTAGATGTTACCTTCTTTGGAGCAAAGACGATGATGGTGAAGGAGTTACCCAAGTTTAGAGAACCATTCTATGTACTTTCAAGCCTTGTAGATGAGAAGGAAACATAGACAAAGTTGGTGAAATCACTAAATACAGATGCCTGGCCACAGAGACAGAATCAGTAGGGTGCAGCAAAACGGTGTAACTGTAAAAACAACTATGGCAAAAAGAATACCAAAGAGATAAGAGGTTTGCTATTGAACAAAAAGGAAAAGCATTCAGTATAGACATCAAGACAACTGAAGTACGTAATGCCCTACAGTAAAGCCTACTAAAGCCTACAGTAGGGAAGGAACAAGTATGTTGAAGGGTACTCAGATCTAAGTTGGATATTTTTACATCTCTAGGCTTGTTGGTCAGCCTGCTTACTTAAAAATTGGCTATCTGGGAAACTTGTGTGCAAGATCACAAAAAGGCAAAAATAAAGCTGGCTGCTTTTTAAAACTCCAAAGGAGTTTTAGAAGAATTCAAGGCCCACAGAACAACTAACTAGACCATGTGCAAGAAACAGAACTCCTCCCCACGCCTGACAAATAAGTAGAAGATAAAAAGGAGTTGCTAAGAACATGTCACAAGGAAAATTAAAAACATTTTATTTCTATGACAAAGCAACAGGCCCTGAGTTTGGAAACAAAGTAGTAGATTTGTTTTGACTTTACTAAGGCTTCTGACACTACTTTAAATAAGTTTTCCATAACTCAAAGAAGCTAAAGAGAATTAGCCTAAATTAAGATACTACATTGTGGACTAAAAGAAAAATCCCACTGGAAAACCTCACTGAAAATGTAGTGATCTGGTACCCTGCCAAAGTGAAATGTAGCTAAAAGGGATCTGTCTAGGATCTGTAGCTATTCAAAATTTTCACTAATGTTGTGTGCAGTGGCAAAGTTGAGATGATCTTGGTCAAATCTGAAAAGAAGAGAGGAATAATCCCACCGTGCCACAAACCATGAGGACACTATTAGTAAGTTAAAGTCGCAAGCTGTTACAATGAGGCAGGAACAACGAACTGCACAAACTTTTTCTGTTATTTTTATTTAGCAATTTCACATGTGAAAAAGGTGATGCTGTTGGAACTACTTAGGACTCAATCAGAATGCCAGGAAGAGAATAATCTTTTCTCTGTATCTATAGCTGAAAAAATAACAGATTTGCACTGCACAAAGAAGACTGATCTTAGAGATTAGAAAAATTTCTAATAGCATGAACTTCTGGAATAGGTGGGATGAAGAAATTACAAAACCTAATTTCTTTGAGAACTTTCAGAAAGCTAGTCAAAAAGATGTCACAAACAACAGAAATATAGCTGATATGCTATATAGAATATTTTGGGATTGGGAAGGAACACAGAGAGTTTTTCCATTCTAGGACCCTATGAAAAGCAAACCATGGTGACACACAGAAATAGAAGAAAATACTAAACAATTTATTTATGGTTTGGCTTGGCTTTGTTTTTTTGTTCATAGCTTTTAGTAAGAAATATTCAAATATTATTATTGCACCATTATTTTGAAATGTAGCTCTCAGTTACTAATGTGGTTTGCTTTGGGCAAGCCCCTAGGAAAATCAATTTGACATTGTTTCCTTGAATAAAGTTTCTTAGTAAAAAACAGGAGAAATTAAAAAAAAGAGAACAGAGATAGCTGCTTTCTTTCCAAGCAGAAGTTTCCCATTAATTGTTCTTTCCCATGCTTACCTTTTGAAATGCAGTGCTATGAATGGACTAAAGCTTCCAAAAATCTAGACAAAGGAAAATTTAGCTTCCCCACTGGCAATACATCAGCATTAGAAATAAAATGTTACAGACTCCTTAGAGACAGCAGTATGTGATGAATAGAGAAAACTGAGAGCTCCGGGCTGACAGGTGGAATGCAGCAGCCTCTTCTATATTTTGTGACTGTAGCTTCAGAACTGTACCTCACAGAATAACAGCATATTCTGAGTTGGAAGGGACCCACAAGCATCGTCAGGTCCAACTCTTAAGTGAATGGCCCATATGGGGATCGAACCCACGACTTTTGAGTTATTAGCACTCTGCTCTAACCGAGATAATCTCAGGGTATCTGCAGTACTGTGCTCCAGAAATCAAATTCTGATTTTAGCTTAAAAAATCAAACCAAACCAAACCAAAAAATAGCACAAAAAAAATTCTACAAAAAAACCCAAGCCATCTTGTATTTGACTGCAATCAGAATGATGACAATAGACTGTATATTACACATTCTTCTTTAATCTGCCAGTAATTTAAAACGATAGCTTCAGGAGACTTAAAATCCAACTCTGATGTCAAGAAAACCTTAGTTCTAAAATCTGTCTACACATCAACATCATTAACTACTTGCTCTTGCTGGCTGGTCATTCTCTCTTGCTCCCAAGGCAGAGGCAGTGGCTACTCTGATGTTAAAATTCAGGATATAATATTTCTGGGGGCTTGTCTGTGTGTGCAGGAGAATGAACACAGAGATGCATGAACTTCAGTGATCATTTACAAATTAGCCCTTCTCTCTGCTAAAAGAAGGTAGTTCATCTAGATATTAAATGGCATCCTAGATTCATCCAGTTGGTATTTTCTTCATCTCCTAAAGAAGCTTAAACGTAATGATGTCATGCCAATAAAAGTTTCATTTCTTTTGATAAGTAGGCCAAAGTAGCAGATGTCTAGTTTAGCCTGGAGGAAAGGATGTTTAATAGTGTGTTACAAATAAGAAGAAATTAAAAAAGGCAACATTTTTTCAATACTACCTACTTTAAAAATGTGGGTTTACTATATTATTTAAGTTGTACACCTCTGCTTATATTGCATTAGAATGACAGTAATAATTTCTCATTCGAGACTGGGTAATAAAAACCACCACAGTGACCTTTAATACACTTAATAGTTAGCTCTTGATTTTATTAAAGTCTTGACCCACTACTTATCTCTTGAATGGTCATCTACAGAAACTGGAGCATGATGGAGCTAAATACAAGGAATCAATTGTATCATTCCTTTCAAACCCTCCACACATGTACACTGCAAAATCCAGTTGGCTCACTTGACTGGTTTAAAATGCAACACTGGTTTCCCAGAGAGGATAATGGACTGGTGTATAAACAGAAATTTAAAAAAAAGCAACAAGGCAGCCCAAGTGATAGAAGCCTCTCAGGGGGGAAAAATAATCTTTTGAAAGGGAACAGATGCTTTAGATACTACATGAATATAGTTTTCAACATCAGCCTACTAAAAACCCACATGACACTTTAAATATAATAAAAATAATAATGTTGTAACATTAAATTATCAACAACGCAGACAATACTCTACCAGTAGTGTCTAATCTAACACAAATAATAATAATAATCACATATTACCAGTGGGCCTAGATTATATAATTATTCAATATTTCATTGACCTAGTAGCTAAATACATACAAAATTAAATAAGAGCACCTGTTCCCTGTTTGCAATCTTAGCAAAATCAGAGACCACAGAACCGATTCACATACAGGAATGGCAGAGAATAAGTGAAAAATCAGATAATATTCATTACATATACAACATGTACTTGGTGAGGAAAAATTTCTACAATCTGTATTTTAAAACTCTGGAAGAAGTCTACCTCTACATATCTCTGGCAAATCTCTTTGATAACTCTATCTTATCTGC
The DNA here is from genome assembly GCF_003984885.1 of Neopelma chrysocephalum. Classification (NCBI taxonomy): domain Eukaryota; kingdom Metazoa; phylum Chordata; class Aves; order Passeriformes; family Pipridae; genus Neopelma; species Neopelma chrysocephalum. The sequence continues at coordinate 16,757 of NW_020926921.1, forward strand.
ATCTTGTTTCTTTTCCCACAGTGGATGAAGGATATTACAGAATTAGATGTGAAGATATTCTGATCATCTTGTTTTTCATTCTGGACAGTCCATTAAAAATACTTAGTATTTTACAGAATACAGTTTAAAAAATACTCCTCCCATATTCTTGTTTTTGGAATAAAAAGTCCCTAGTGTGGCGGGCTGGATTCTTCAGTTAATTTTGAACCAAAACATTCTCTGCAGTACTTATGCAGGACTCTCGCATATGCTGTGATCTCAGGTGAGCACAAGGGAATATAAGAAATAGCACAAGCCTGAAAGGGACAACCCCCCACACCTAATTCTGTCCTCCACAGTCTGTATGTAGGCTACATTCCTTCATTTCCCTTTTCATATATTATAACATTTAGCAAACCAAAATGTGTTTCTTCTATTTTTCACCAAAAGTCACGGACACAGAAACAAAATTTGTCTTTCACTGCTCGACTGCATGTTTTTACGTTTCACAGAAATTCATACTCCAGAAGTTCCTTTGGAGAGCAAGGTGGAAAAGGTGAGATCTTCATTTAGGATGCTTCAGAAGAAGCTTTAAGAAATAAGTTGACTTCCCTTTTTACTATTAAGAATGAAATAAGGAAAATAGCAGAAATTGTGAATAACCCTGTATTATTTTGTCTAGTATGTGTGGTGAATGTTGTGAAAGGCATTCTTTCAAAGCAGTGATTAGGGTCAGCGTAGAAAAGAACTGTACACATTGTACTTGTGATTACACACACAGTTTATGCCCTTTCATACTGTGATTTAGTCTGCAGTGGATGCTCTAAATAACACACGTAACTGCAGATTTATTGAAAGGAGACAATTTCAGCAGTTCAGTGAGCTTATCAGAAAGAGTTTGCAGATGAAACTGCACAACATTTTTAGAAATGAAATGTGAAGGACAGAGATGAGCAAAGTCTTTTTCTTCAAGGCTCTGGCTGGCTACCAGAGCATACAAGAGGATACTTGTAATTGACAATTTTTCTCTGGATTTATAGCAATACATTACTGGGATGCAACATAAATGCCTAACAGTCACAGGGAACAGTGCATATTTTCCACAGTAGAAGGGCTTTTTTGACAAGATCTACACACTTAGCTGACTGCAGACTCCCACTCCTCATACATGAAAAAAGTGTTCCTCACTCAGAACCCACAAGCAAGGAATGGGTTTCCTTCTATCAAGCTCTCGCCTTCATTATTGCCTACTTTGATATCAACTTTTCACATTTCACTTAGCAGTAAACAACTGAGGCATAATGTACCCATAAGAGGCAATTATCCTCACAGTGCTAATTGCTATGTAATATTTCTGCACTTTAAGAGTAACAGAATACAAATGCTTGCCTTCTGCAGAAGCAGTACGAGGATGAAGATGCTTCTGTACTAATCTCTCAAGATTTCACCCACACAAACAAATAGCAAAATCTGAAAATATAAATGCATGAACATTCACACACAATTCATCCACGCAATAAAGTGCTCTTGAGTGCAGTTTAGTTGCCTGCTACCTGAAATGTTCCAGCATGACTGATCCGTAGAAGGATTTCAGATATGATGGGTTCTGTGGGAGATCCTCTGTCATTCTGGACTGGCAGAGAGACCAGGAGGGACGCTACAAGGAATCTCCAAAGATACTCACAAGTTGATCGTGTTTAGGGATCTGAACTGAGCCTTACAATTTTAAGGAAAACAAAGTAAACATGATTACTTAGTACCTTTTAAATAATGTTTTGTTCTACACATGACTTCATGACTTCTTTCTGTACCCACTACTGCTGGGGTATTCTTCATGAAGTCATAAATACAAATAAGAAAATTAACTTCACAACGATGGAAAAGAAGTCCTTCAAGTGCTAGTTCTGTTTCAGAAAAGTGTAATGTTACCTGCCTGTAGCTAGAAAAAATTTGAAGGTGTGAAACGAATCCACATGAATGGAGACACAGACTATTAAAAGTTAGCTTTGTATTTCAGAAGTGGCAGTGAATTAAGAAAAGGGAAGGTCTCAGAAGTAACTGATTATGAAGCTCTTTCTCATTCTTCTGTGCAATTTTACACTGATATCATCAATATTAAGCTTCTTGAGCAAAGAAAAATTTTTATTCCAATCACAACATGAATTCCACATTGCTGGATTGCTGGAGGAAATGAATTAGGGAAGATACACATTTGCCCTTTGCAGGTTATTAATGTGCTTACCTGCTTGAAAAGTAGTGCTAAAATGAATCAACAAAGCATGCCTTGCTGCTTTAGCTGTGGTTTTTTTCACCAGCCTCCCTTTAGCCATTTCCAACAACACTTAAAAAGAACCCATCACCTCTTAATTTTGCTTTTTGGATGCTGACATTGGCACGATATGAGGCCACAGGACAAAAGTCTGCTCTCAGCCTTCCATGTTGGAGCTTAGAAATGCTTCTCCAGTTCAACTTGCAGGACTCAGAGATGTCCCACATGTTTGGGTAACAAGCTGAGTCGCGCCCTGTAAACTGAGTCCGAGAGCACCATTTGCTTTCTGAGCCATATACCTTCATTGAGGTAAAACTAATATCTACATTCAAGTTTTCCAAGCTCTTGTGCAACATAAAGCCATGGATAGGTGCATTAGCAGTTTTGTAAAGTGGAACAAGCAAAGAAGGTTTTCCTTGTTTGTCTTATGGCTAACACCCATTTCCAACAAAAGGACTGAAGCTATGAAAAGAACCAGAAGCTATTCCTGTTACTATTACTCCATGGAAAAGACAGCCTTCTGCCTTGGAAAAGAAAATCATGTGCTTTGTTAAACACTTCAAAAAATTTAAAAATATTTGTTTCTTAATACATTCATAGTGCTGTATGAAGATGATTATCTTTTTCTTTACTGATCTGTTCTAAAAACAATATATACAGATGAAAAGAAGAGGTGTGGGGTTTTCTAAAAAAATTTCTTTTAAGCTTAATAATGAAACATTTCACCACCTTTCTTCCTCACCCATTAATTATCCCATAGTGTGTCAGAGCAGCTGTTTATTGACTTTTTCAACATCTCTTTTGCATTGTACAGGACTTCACCGTTAACCTCCTCCTGTACACATCTGATAGTCTGCAATTTCCATGCTATGTAAGAGGGTGATCTGATATCGGTAGTTAACATGGCAGCAATATTAGCACCTTGCTAAGTAGGCAAAGATTTGTTAAGTAATATTCCTCTGCTAATTTACCACATATTTCAATCAGGAAATAACAGGCTGAAAACTATTCACCTACATATTACAATTCATCTCCATACCCAAATACTTGATGATCCTCTGTGGGGGCCTTTCAGGGCATATGACATCTAAAATTTTGTAATATGCATAACCAGGCATGGGTACCTGATCATTTTGCAAAAATATTCCAGAACAGCACTGAACTTCTGTCTTTTCCTAATGTTCCTAAGATATTTGACAGCATTAAAAATTAAAATGCTTTATTTTCTTACAAAATTTGCATCATATTTGAGTTAGTATTAAAGAGGTTCATCCAAGTAAGGATTTTAGTTTGTTAATATGCCCCAGAGTCACAGCACGTCCCTATTACTTCAGAAGCTATAAAAATTAAAATGTTTTTGGGCATTATCTAACTTTGCTCTTCAACACAGCTACTGTAGTTTTTATGCAGGACATAATGACTACAGAACTCAGTTTTATTTTTGTTTTGTACCTTTCTTGATTTCTTAAGCAAATAACTCTAGATAGGAGGTAAATCTGCCTACATGACGGAAGAAGTACTGAACAGACCCACAACTAAATACTACACATCTCGTCAACATGTCTGGCAATCCAAAAGCTTCTGCTCACAGCAGAAGCTACAATCCCAACATATCATACTTCCGGCCACCATTTAAAACCTACTGCTCAGGAGGCAAGAGACTTGTCAAAGCTCTTTTTTAACCAAAGAAGCCATTTTTGAAAACAGAAAATTTGTGAATATGGCGCTTCCTCAGGACAATAAGCCTTTAAAACTTTAAATATCCCTGAAGATTTGTTCCTTCTTTAAAGTACTAAATTCAAACTCATGAGTAGGATTTCACAGCTCACATGAAACCACAATAAAACCCCAGATTTTGTTCTACTGCTTTGTAACAGGTTTAACAGAAGTATAATTTGGGTTCGATGGGCCATATTCAAGTGTCCACAGATATAACACTCCACCAGACCACTGCAGACTAAGGTGGTGGAAACTATAGTGCGTTAGATTTTCTTCTCACCATGGCTGGCTGAAAAGGCAGGAAGCACAGCCACCAGCAGCTGAAAAAGACCAGAGTAGTTATATTTGTAACTATCAAGAACAAAAAATCCTCATAATAAACACAGAAGTGGCAAGATGCAAATCTGAAACCAGTTCAGATAAAACACTCCAGCCCTTTGTTCAAATTTGCTTGAGAATGCCTTATTTAGCCTAAACAAGTTTCTAGCTACCTTAACATTACCTGAAAATCTAGAGAGTGCATACACATTTTACTCAGGCTACATCAGGCTCATATACAAAAAACTGGACCAAGAGGATCTTTATAAGACACTTAGGTTAAACATTATGCCAGGTCAAGAAAGCTGCACAGTATCTGGAATTTATCTGATTAGCATTTGGCCAACTTGTAGCTCATGCCTCAAAAACCAGTATAAGGTCAGGACTCCAATTAAACCACTACAGCCTTACAGGCATACATCATAAGCTACAGTGCTAGCCAGGTTTGCATGGCTGTGAGCAGCTAAATGAAGATACAATCAATTATCTATTGCACAGAGTAGTGGTAAGATGAGATAACTGAGATGTAAAACATTTGTATAAATCAGGCCACTGCAAAGTTGAAATGGAATGTACAATATGGGAGTAACAGAAAAAAGACAGCCTGTGGAGAAGGCTCAGGAAGAAATGCCTACTCATCCTGAGGGGTGCAATGAACAATCTCATGCAAACACAGCCATGTGGCTTCCAGACCCCAGTTAGTTCACTGGCAGCCAGCTCAGGTCTCTGCACTGGCAGCACAACCTACCCTGAAGTTGGATAATCTACCATTGAATAACCGTGGGCAGAGTGTGGCTCAATTTCCTAGCAATGTACTTTGTGATGGTAGATCATGATAATTAGAATTGCTATTGCTAGAAAAATAGTAGCTGAGAAATAAGCAACACAAGCCAGTAAATGTAAAATAAATATTTAGTGTTGTGGGTTTCACCTGGAATTTCTCTCTAGTCTACATGTCACACAGCATCGTACATTTCCTTCAATGTATATAATACAGCTACTAATTTTATGTGATATGGCTATAATATATAGTTATAAATATAATAGGTAATAATACAGTTTAAGTATCATATTATAGAAAATATATTTTCTATAATGTAGCTACTACTTTCATAACACATATAATTACTGTTTAGGGATAACACTACCTTTAGAAACTTGTTTTCTTCCTTAGCCTTTGCAGTGAGTTACTGGTTACTGGGTTATGTATGGGATTTGTTTTTGAAAGGTAGAGAGGGGAAAACAAACAAACAAAACCCAAAAGATAAGGAAATAAGCACATGTAATTTCCTCTACTTGAATTTTTTAAGTTGTGTACAACCTCAAGAAGGTTCTGCCTGTATGAAAGAATCTGAACCCTTCCAGCATAGGCTCGATGTCTATTGATAAACTAGAACAGAATAGAATACTGCATCCCTAATTAGAAATATTCCTTTAAACTATAAATTATTTGTCTAGGAAGAACAGATTAACATGGTAAGACACCGGTGCATAAACAAAGCTGTATTCATTATTCGGGAACATATATATTTTAGAAAAAGTTGACTATACAAGTTTTTAGGATGACTGTATTCCAAGAACTTAAATCTTCAAAAGTTATTGTCTAATGTTTAAGGGCATTGTGCAAACACTGAGCATTTTCGGGATCCATTCCTTCTAATACAGAAACTTAACTCAGCAGGTAAGCTTCACAAAACACAAACAAGTAAAAGAACATTTTCCAAATTCTCACCTGTATTTTCACAGGTAGTTTCTCTTTTTCATTGACTGAACTTTTTACAGTTTATTTTTTCTTTTCTTAAAATCATTCACAGTCATCTGATATTCCTTACTAATACCTAGAAACAAGATACATATTGTATTTGATCTTTGAAAACACCTCTTTCTACTGTCACTAAAATAAAACTTGTTTAAAACTGTATGTAAATAAAGCACACCACAATAACAATACTGCCTTATTCTATGCCCAATATAATCTCTGTTTTGGTATAGACCAAAAATTGCCTGAAGAACAACTAAAAAATTTCACAGTGGAAGTGTATCTGGATGCTTCTTGCTAATCAAACTTTACCATATGGAACATATTTTTGTGTGTACTGAACAATCAATATCAATTATGAGCAACAGTTACGGCATGCACTGTTTATGTGAAGTTTAGGAAACCCTTACAACATTCAGTTGAGGAAACTTTTTATGTTGAGTTGTTTTACATACAATAAACTTACTATTATAAATGCTTTGGGGTAAATAGGGTAAATACAGCCTAACATTTGTATCACTATTATTGCTTATCTCCGATCTTATCACAGTGTCTCAAAACTGAGGCCCTCAGACGAGAAGTCCTGGTCTCCTGTTTCATGCTTCTGCGGGCACTGCTGGATTTCCCATTGGTGGGTATGAGGCTTCAGCAGGCCCATCTGAGCTCCAAAACCTCTTCTATGCTTCACCTGATGTGCTACAATAGGAGTGCAACACAGCACTGTGATGTAGCTCTTTACAAACAACACATTATGCTTCTAACCACAGGAAGAGGAACAAGGCAAAGAGAAGTTTTAGCCCTGCTCACACCTAGAGGCATTCTCCTAGCAACACTTATACAGACCTAATTTGGGTTAACAGAAATCTTATCTATTCCCACCACTCCTAGAAAATTCTGTTTTCTCTCTCTCCCATCATTCCTGAGTCAGCAAATGCCTTTAACCCACACTGTTCTGAACTGAGCTTTCAGGGATGATCAAATGAAAAACGAAAAAGTCTGAGGAGTTTTGTGTTGCACTAAAAGGCTACAAGCATGGAGATGTGTCAGGATTTATGAAGAATTTAGCACAGGTCTGAACCATCTGCTAGAAAACACACCCTAAGCAACTGAGTAACAATCATGTGGATTTACAATATTTGTAATTCCCAAAGTGTCCCTATCCAATTTAGTCTAGATGACACAGTTTACCATAAACCCTTCTATAAATCATCAGGATTGGTGTTTCTCAGTGGAGATTTCTGGGTCCATCAATTATTTCTATGTGAACCTCAGCAGGTAACTGAACAGACCTCTAGTCAATAAGCTTATATGCATTATCCAGAGTGCTGTATGCAGTAATGGCACAGCTGTACAGCTGTTAAAATTTTTATGGAGATCTGCAAATGAAGGACAGGTGGAAAAAAAAAAAACAGAATACTCATGCAACTGTGCTACCTAAACTTAAAGCTATCTGATTTATCAACACAATGAAGGTACAAATTAAGAGCTGTAACCACCACATCTCCAAGAGTAATTTTGAAATTAAAAGATTTCATGAGGTTGCAAGCCATTTCTGGGGGAAATATCAATTAAAAACAAAGTACTAGTGAAATTACCCCTCTGCCTGCAATTTTACGTAAGAGATGGTTGTTACCACTATCTGCATCCAAGACCAGGCAGTTTTGATCCCTCTGAAGATGAGGGTCTGAGACTTCTCACAGTCACAGTGATGCTAGTTACTCTGGCAACAGCAAAGCTCCTGCAGAGAAGACAAGGCCCTAAAATCTGGACTTTTTGTCTGCAGTCTAGCAGAGTCAGTTCAGCACTAATCGAGTACAGCCACGAAAAAGCCTGGAAAGGACCACACAATACAGACTTTTCAGACACCCAGTGGTTAAAATGAAATCACTAACTGGTATCAGAATCAGGCACAATCAAATCAAATCAAAATAAATCAAAATAAAAGCATGAAAAATACATGAAGAGTAAGATCCACAACCATGTTACAGACTGATTTTACTTGACTTATTACAGTGAAAGTCAGGTGGTGTAATTAGTTTCACATCATTACCGCTACGTGTTTTGGAACCACACTTAACTACAGGTATCATTAAAGTTAAGGAATTGCTTTTTTATGAGGAGAGAAACATTTACAGCTCTACAAAACACAGACTAGCCATCAGGGAAAACATACTAACATCTGAATTTAATCATATGTTCCTTCCATCTCAACAAATGGACTTCAGAAAGTTTAGTACCAATGCAGTAGTATCAACACAAGATGTGGAAAATATTCTTCTGGTTAAAATGTATTTGGAAGAAATATTTCAGACTGCTGTTTTCATATGTCAAGCTTCCCCCAGATTGAAGTTCATAAAGAAAACAAAAAAACTTTTTCCATCTACTTTGTTCTGCCCATTTTTTATTTGCTGCTTGCATACATGGAAAAAAAGTTGATTTTGCAACATGAAATATTATGACTTACAGCTTGTTGAAAGGATCATTACATATTTCCTCCTATTTCTTTCCTTCTGCTATTAACACTTTTCCAAGCAATAGCTATATTCTGCATAACCGTATCTTGACAGCAGATCTCTACACAAATCAACATTTAAGGTATAATCCATGACATTTAAAATCTGCAAGTGCTGTTCCTACCTGATGACGATCTTGCTACTTATTACAGAACAATCTGCTTCTATAAAAGTGGCTGAATAAATAAGCTTTTTCCAGGAAAGAATAAGGTATAACTTCTATATTTTCTAAAGATTTTCCAACCCATGATATAAGAAAAATTTCACTATATATCTGCATGGTAATAGGATTTATATAGGCTGTAAATCTCTTTTCATCCCTTTTTAAAATACTGATTTCATGATTCTTTCTTAGAAGACTAAGCACCAAAAATAGCTTTCTCTGAGTATCTCTGAGTTCTCTCAAAATTTGACTTTCAAAAGCAAAACAGTAAGACAATGAAACTGGTCTGTGAAAAAGCAAAAGGCCTCCAAGCAAGTATCTTGGCTTGTGTGTATCTAACGAAAAAAAAAAATCTATGGCTAAATCTACTTGGACATTTGGTTATCCACATGATAATTTTTAGCTCTACATTTCCACAGAAACCATGAAACTGGTGCAAAAATTACGGGAAAGCATATGTGCTGGGGCTGGAATCCAAACCTTTGGGAAGCCAATATTCCTCCTTATGTCTTTCTGCAAAAATACTATTTGAAACTAGTCCAAGAACTATTTCCTAAAAGGCTTCTCATTACTAGGGACTTTCCTCAACAATTTAACACTCTCATATTCCAAGATGCTAAGGTTGTGCTGCCTTTTGACTAATGTTCAAATTCCTAACCTTACTCCCTTTCTGAATGTGCTCTGAATTCCAGAATGATGCCGTCTGCCAGCAGACCCTCCTTGCACTCAGGGTTACACAGGTTTGTGTCAACTAAATTATTACTAACTGGATCCCAGCTACTCCTTTGCATCCAGGAATGGTTCTGCGCTGAAGTTAGCACTTTTTGAGCAGGTTCAGTATCTCTGTGGGGAAAAAAATCATTAACTCTGAATAATCCAAAACATGATGTATCTCTGGAAATCTGTGCAGAAATGCAGCTTTCATTTTTCTAAATCTGATTTCTGAAAGAGTAGGTCTGTCTCTTTTGGTGTTTGAATCCCTGGAGGAGTCAGTGGCCCACTGAAGATGAGACTGCTTTAGATTTACTGCAAATCAATGAGTGCTGAGTTCATAATTTACTTTGGTTATATTCTAAGTGACTTTTCTCTTGGATGATGGCTTGATAAAACTGTCATTCAACTAAAGAAAAAAGTTCATCACCACAAGTTTCAAAAATGCTTCTACTGATTCTTGGGATCATAGAGAAGCCAAATGGCACATATGGATCAACGATAGATGTCTTTTCCATGCTGAAACTTTAGGTTAAAAAAAATCTCCTCCCTGGTCTGAAAAAACATCAAAGAAACTGTCAAGAGTTTCTTGGATCAAATTCAGCTCTGAAGTAGCTCTTTATTTTACAAGGAAGATTAACCAGATGATGCAGGACATTCACACTTCTTTGATTCCTTTGACATTATTCCTTTTGGGATTTCTCTGATCTGTTTCACAAGGCAGTTCTGCTTGAAGCACCTGAAGAGGGCCTATGCCAAATATAATTCCTCCACAGGACAGAAAAGAGCTTCTTCTCCCTTATTGGCCTTCCCTTTGGATACTTCAGCAGACCTTGGCTGGCCAAGGACAACAGATCACAACTGAAAGAAACACTTAGCCAAAGCTTCAGAGAAGTTTCTAGCCCCAAAAGTGTAACTAAGGAGAAATGGAAGGGCTCGGAGCACAATCTATCCTAGCTTAACTGTCAGGTACGTAAGGCTGGGAACATTTTTGTGGTCGTTGCTATGGCCAAACCTCTTCTATCCTGTGACAATTCACATCTCTTTCAAAAAGCATTAAAAAAAAAGTTTCATCCTTTTACAAACAAAGCTTTACAATGTCTTATTTCAAATAATGTGCCCGTAGCTTTAAATTTTTAAAGAACTCTTTTGATCATTTCTAGTACTTTGAAAAACTTTAAATCCCATATGTATTGGATTTTTTGTTAAAACCTATAAAAAGTTGGAGGGGGAAGATACTTTCCCTTAGATCATAATCCCTTAGTTGATTTCTTTCTATCATTTCCATTTCTGGTGGACAGGATACTAAAAGTAAAGAAACATACAGCCTGCATCTTAAAACTAGATATATTTTCCTATTTTCACTCCATTCAGTCTTACCACACCAAGCAGAGCAAAATGGAATAGCAAAAAATTACCACATTCTTTCAGGTTGCATATTTATGTCACTGGGACTTAAGTGTAATGCGATCCTAAATGCCATGCTTTTGAGGGAGGGCTTGTCTAAACCAGAAGCAAAATACACAGAAGAGGAAAAAGAGTAAAAAGTAAAGATTCTAGACAAAAGAAGTTGTCAAAAGAATAAATTAAGTGAAATAAAGTGAAAAAGCAGGCAGCACAGGATGACATTCTAAGAATAATCCGTACTGTGTACGAATGCCCTAAATGCAAAACCTACACTGGAATATTAAAAAAAGAAAAAAAAACCCAAAAGCAGACATATAGGTAATCTATATGTCCTATACTGATTTACCTACAGCAATGTATTACATATATTTTTTAGGAATATAATTTAGTCTTTTTTTAACTGTTGACTGGAAATTAGAAAGTGTAATGCCCATTTACAAGAAGGGGCAGAACCACAAGCCTGTCAGCCTGACCTTGGTACCAGGGAAGGTCATGGAGCAGATCATCCTGAGTGACACCACACACCATGTGCAGGCCAACTAGGGTATTGCGCCCAGTCAGTATGTGTTTAGGAAAGACAGCTCCTGCTTGACCAATTTGTCTGTTTTTATGACAAAAGTAACCTGCTTAGCAGATGAGGGAAAGTCCATGCATGTTGTCTACCTGGATTTCAGTAATGTGTTTGACACCATCTCCACAGCATCCTACTGGACCAACTGGCTACTCATGGCATGGATGGCTGTACTCTTTGCTGGGTGAAAAACTGACTGGATGGCCATGTGCAGAGAGTGATGGTGAATGGAACTAAATCCAGCTGGTGTCCGGTTGCAAGTGGTGTTCCCCAGGGCTCAGTATTGGGGCTGGTCCTGTTTAATATCTTTGTCAATGACCTGGATGAGGGGAGCAAGTGCACCCTAAGCAAGTTCACAGATGACACTGAGTTAGGTGAGAGTGTTAATGTGCTGGAGGGCAGGAAGACCCTGCAGAGGGATCCAAACAGGCTAGACAGATGGGCTGAGGCCAATTGGATGAGATTCAACAAGGCCAAGTGACAGGTTCTGCACTCAGGTCACAACAACCTCAGGCAGTGCTACAGACTGGGGGCAGAGTCATTGGAAAGCTGCTCAGCAAAAAGGGACTTAGGGGTGCTGGTTGGCTGAACGCAAGCCAGCGGTGTGCCCAGGTGGCCAAGAAGGCCAATGACTTCTGTTAGACACCAGATCAGTAACTGTAGGGTCAGAACCACCTTGTGGGGAGTGTGTGTGTGTGTGTGGAGGGGGAAGGGATGGGTCGAACCTCACAGAGGTAGGTTGGTGTTGTATCCCTCATGGCAGGTCCCTGGAGCCCACACAGGGAAGCCCTGGAGTAGCTGTCAGTCACAAATAGCCCAGGAAAATTATAACACAACATACCTTCTGGAGCCCCTAACCCAGGCTCAGAATGGCAGGGACAGTGAGGACATTGCCCTTCACCCTGGCCTGGAACCCCAGAGCGGCTAGTGGGTCAGAGGCCCCACCTGGAGGGGTTGGCCACAGGAACCAGGGGAGAAAAAACCAAAGGCATGTGTTTGCCTCATGTCATGGCCCTGCCACCTGGATGAGTGAGAGCTGGTCTCTACAATTTCAGGGGTAGCTATCTCTTCTTCTTTCTCCTTCTCTCTTCTTGCTCTCTCTGCTTCTCTTTCTTTGCTCCTTTCTTGATGTTTTGGGGTGGCTTGGAGCTGGAGAGATTGGATTTTGACTTAAGGGTTGTGGATTAATATGTGCTGGGTTGGTATTGTAGTGGAACATTTTGTCTAGCTTGTGCAGTGCCCTTTTTGAACCTCTGTCAAGTTCCCTTATCTTCTCCCCTAAATTAGAAAAGAAATCTCTTGGGAACAAGTCTGTGGATTATTCTCTTAAAGCTGTCTCGAGACATGAAAGAACCCTATACCTATACTTTAAAGTAAAACTCCTAGCTGAGCCCATGAGCCCGCAGCTCCAGGTCTGGAGTCTTACAGCACCCTGGCCTGTATCAGGAATAGTGTGGCCAGCAGGAGTAGGGCAGTGATTGTCTCCCTGTACTCAGCACTAGTGAGGGCACACCTCAAGTGCTGTGTCCAGTTCTGGGCCCCTCACTTCAAAAGGACAATGAAGTGCTGGAGCATGACCAGAGCAGGGCAACAGAGCTGGTGAAGGGTCTGGAGCATAAATCTTATGAGGAGCAGTTGAGGGTGTTTAATGTGGAGAAAAAGGAGGCTCAGGGGGGACCTCATCGCTCTACAACAACTTGAATAAAGGGTGTAGGGAGGTGGAGAATGCTCTCTGCCAAGTCTCAAATGAAAATATGAGAAAAAATGACCTTAGGTTGTGCCAGGAGAGATTCAGATTAGATATTACCAAAAAAAAAATTTCCACTGAAAGTGTAGTTAAGCATTGGAATATATTGCCCGGAGAGATGGTGGAATCACCATCTCTGGAAGTCTTCAAGGTGTCTGAATGCGGCACTTGAGGATATGGTTTAGGGGTGATTACGGTTGTGCTAGTCTGAGAATTGGACTAGATGATCTTGCAGGTCTCTTTGAACCTTGATGATTCTGTTATTATGTGAAATTTGACAAAAAAAGACCCTCCAGACAGCCTCTCACATCAAGAACTCTTAAAAATACCCAATCCTTCTGACAAAATCGTAGAATTATTTTTCCTTTCTTCTAGAACATGAAACTCTGCCAGTAACACTTTAGTGTTGTCAGCTTATTCTTAAGCAGCACAACACCCTGGCATCTCTCACAGTATTTCAAATCAGTTGCATAAAATCCACAGCAATTGACTTCAGAATTTGGTCTTTTTATCTGCTATGGAAATTTCCTTGTTTATATTAGATCTTTGGACAACTCTTAACTCCACTGACATAACAAATAGTATCATCCTTGAAACAGTTATTGAAAACAAGCAGAGTCAGTGTGTTATACTTCAACCTTGCAATGGCCCATCTGAATATTAATGGATACAGTCTGGAAGATTAAGGAGACATTTGTCTTCTCTATTCAGAGTAAGAACACATTCTGCTCAGATTCAGAAAGTCAAAGCACCATTTCACATTATATCACAGAACTTAATCAACAATGTCCTAGCAGTGAGGCTTTAAATAAGATCTTTATTTTAGGAAAATAACTGTTTTTAGCCCTTCATCAATGGACATTAGGACTGACACTATCACTGTTTCAACAACCCAGGCAGGTCTTTACATATTTTATAGGAGCAACTAATCTTGCCTTCATCCTAGAATGCTTTATCTTTATCCCCAAAGAGACTTGTGGGTACTTACAAAGACGCAAAGATGTTAGTCCCCCTAGAGGCATTTTATCATTAGTGGAAACATAAGAACATTTAAAAGATTAATGTAAAATAGGAAACATAAAAAGACTTCATTTAAAAGATGAGTAAGAACATCTTGTTTAGATTCTGCTTTGAATCAACCTTTTACAAAGCCTGTCCTTCCATGTTGACTATATAGTTATGAAAGATACACTGATAGCATATGTAAAAGCTGGAGGCAATTCTTAATTAGAAACCCCTACTTCTGCCGAATCTTAAAAACAAAGTTTATAGGAGTAATATTTACTGTTTCCATAGGCACTAAGCTGTCTAAGGAACCACAGCATTTCCTGAAATTACTCATAGCAATTCTGGGGCAAAATCAACAGAAAGTTTATTATGAAAATATTGATAAAACCTTTCCAAGTTTGATCACAGGAGGCAAAATTAGCCTAGTCTTACTGGCTGATATTTACTTTTGCCTAAATAAAATAACCCGATATAACAGCATAGTGGCAATACAATTATACAGCAGAATCAGATTCATATTAATACCTTAAAAACAAACATTTCTTTGCTTCTGTGATTACTCTGATAAATACCATAGACTTGCCTCAGAATTATTTTTTTTTCAGCAATAGATCATTATTAGTCAAAACCAAAATCTGGTGATATCTCAATTATTGCTTTATCAACTAAGCTTTTCAGGATTATGCTTACATAACCTGTGGCTGATACATGAAATGCTACTCAAAACTGGTGTCTAACCTGATGAATAAAATGAAAAAGTTCATGAGAATGAGAAGAGAGGTTTTGTCCAGGGATATAAGCAAAAGAAAATGCTGAAAAACAGCAAAAAATGTAGGTCCAGGTTGGATTGGATTAATGAGCTTCAGTTAAAGCAAAATCTTAACTTTTACCAACGGAAAGGACCCAAGGTCTCCTGGACATCATCTAGAATTGAAATAAGCTTACTCCTTCCCCTCTTCTCTCATCAAAAGGAGACAGATAAAACATTTACTTCTGCTCACCCACCCCAAAAAGCTGCTCTGCCTTTTGCCCTTTTTGTTTCTCTGTATGAAGAGTTAGGATTCGACTGTAAGGAGTATCAGTTTTCACAAGTCTTAAGCTCTGAGCAGGTAAATGCTTATTGACCCATGACACTTTCTGTATCTTCCTGCAGGTATATCATTCTAGAGCAATCTTGAGTTGCCGCATATTTCAGCTTCTGTTTTTCACTGGAAAAAGTGATTCCATTTCTCAACATCTAATACCACTCTAACAGTGTTGAAGCCTTTTTTCCTTCTCCCAGGCAGGAAAACAAGACGTTTTTATAATCCATGGAAACGTAAAACTGGAAAAAAGGTATTTTTTTTCTTCTACATCATGAGCCCTGTGCCTTTTTTATAGCAACACAAGATTCTGATTTGAATTAATCAAAAATTTTGTACTATCAAAGACAAATGACACAATTTTAAGTTTCTTTAAAAAGAGTATCTGAGTAGCATATATTCTTTAATATTTCATACTGAATAAAATCAAAAGGTACTCACTACTACTACTTTAAACTATATTCAATGTATTTTATTTTAGCCATACATCAGCCACTGCATGTTGAAGTAAAGCAACTAAATATCTTCTGAATTCATTTGCTAACCTTAAATTTGACGTTTTGCATGAGAAATAGCACAAGCAAGTATACGCCTACAGACACCAGTGCACACAGCCACATTTTATCATCAGTCCCTTACCAAATGCTCGTGTAACTTTGCCAAATATTAGCAACTTGGTGTGAAATTACTACTTTTCCTCTTCTATCATGATGAAAATTTTTAGCAATCATAGTTCAGCTTTTGCTGAGAGTGAGTTTAAAATTAGTTTATCCATTGTTACATGTCTTTCCACCATCATTTAGTAGCTTCACCACCGCTTTTGGGCTAGAAAGAATCTTGTGCAAAAAAAAATCAAGAAGGAAAAACAAATTCATTACCTGTGCTCATAAAAATAAACCTAGATGTATGAGTTGTAAATCTGAAAAATAAAAAACTCATCATTTATATACACCCTAAGAACTTCATAAGGATTTTCTCCAATCAGTTGCTCAGCTTTCTTAGATGCACTCATTTTTTATGAAAATATTAAGAAATTATTTCTTATGAAGAAATAATTAAATGTTTACGTGGATCTGTGATTTAGTCGTGTTTACAGAATTCTCAGAGAGTTTTCTTCTCTTTCTTCTTCATGCACCCTCAGGACATTGTGAAGGCAGAACACACAGTTGTCCTGCCATTTCAGCATTTCAACATTTCAAATCAACTGATATTAGATTATAATTCTTAGAGAAGAAATCTAGGGCTATGCCACTTAAAACTTCTCAATAACAGAAGACAGCTCAAAAATCTTAAGGAAAAAACCTCTTGTCTGATCCACTGTGCATCTGTAAAGCTCCAAATGCAGAATGAAACCTTAAGATGTTATCTCATCGCAAATTACACAGTTTTAACAATCAATGCAAGAATCACTTTCCGGGGATTAAAGTTGTTATCTGGATGAATAGAAAGAGACATACAAACTGGTCTCAGCAGCTTGCAGTAACATCTAGGAAGCAGCTATTGCACTGCAAGAAGAGTACTTTTCTGACAGATTCTAAGATATTAACACTGACTGTTTTCATAAGTATGGTCTGTAAGTGGAAAGATTAACAGTAAAGTAATAGTACATAGAAAAGTAAATAATCACTTTGAATTTTAGTAGACTCTGAAAATTATCATTATGAAAATAATCTATTTCTAAGTCACTTGTTTTAGAAACTCAGTAAAATATTGTATGCTAACTGCTTAGCAGAGACTGTGCTATTGCAACACAGAACAAACTAAATTAGTTTTGGAAGATTCATGCCAAACTATTCTGTGATGTTATCAGAGCACAAATAGTTCCTTGTTTTAACAGACTCATAGGTAAGATAAAAGGCATTTTTAATCAAGAGTCCAACTTTTCTGTGAATGTAAGAATCATATTTTAAGATGAATGGTACATACACTTTGTTTAAATAATGAACAGATAGTATAGTAAGAGCAGTCAGTGTGCAATTAGACTCGTGTCTAATTAACAGTGATAACAAAAGCACATAAAACACTTCAGTAAATACAGAGCTCAAATCAGTGTATGGAAGAAGAATTATTTATCTAATCATTAAATCAGAGTGATTCTGAGCTTTGCTGTTGCCCGTGAAAATTTGGTGCCCAACCTCTTTAAAATACTAATCTTTGCTGGCGCTCCCTTTGAAAGATTTTGTAGAAATTGACAGGGTAGCCTCATAATGTTTTTATTCACTGTCTTTGAGACTCCAGTACCAGAAAGCAAAGGATTCATCTCAGTCAATAATTGGAAAATTTGTAAATCAGAATATGTTGTCACTTCTTCTATCAGAAGCAATTCTGTTCAAGATGAAACAGATTGTTGACAAAATGGCCTTAGAAAGATCCTACTTCTTCATGAACAGTCTTATAGACTGAGACAAAGTCAATATCAATGAAGAGAAACAGTCTGAGAAGCCCTATCTGCATAATATTACTCTGAATTACTGCAAGACTTGATTCAACCACCAGAATTTTTCAGCTCCTTTTACAGTAAGTGAAAAAACAACAAAAGAATTTTTAGTTTCTTTTTAGAACAACTAACAATGCAATGCTGTTTGTCAGTGAAAGGTTTTTTGACAAAAGAAATGCTTTCATTGATTACCCTGAATTATAAATTATAGCTCTCTAATTCTTCCTCTTATAAATGAATACTCTTCACAATCTAGTCTCACATGTCAGACAAAAAAGATGAAACTTTTATAATGGAAATTTAATTATAGTACAGGTTTTGCCAGTTGTCATTCCAAAGTCATCTATAATTATGCTCAGGTCATTAAATTTATTTTTTTTCATTTACTTGGCCAAACATGCCAGTTACACATTGGTTCATCCTCTCAAATTCAACACTGTACAACAGTAATTAAGTAAATTATTGAATTTTTTTTTATTTTTTAAGCTAATTGCAAACAAAACATCTGCAAAAACAGTCAAAACAAAGAATAACTGACAATTTTATTTTTTTTCCAAAGAACATAAATTTTGAGAAATGAAAAGGCACTTCTGCATGTCAAGAGTAAACACTTATTATTGCCTTTTTGCTTTACATGCATTTTCCCATATGTATAATTCTAAAAGATAACAGTCCACTATAAACATAATTTTCTACTGCAACATTTCTGCACCAAAATACCTTCAGAGAGCTTTTTGAAAGTTCTGAATCATGAATTAATGAATAAAACTGAACTCTCCCAAAAGAAAACCCTCTTTTCTCCTTCCAGGAAGTGGATCAAGTTTCACAGAATGAGTAGGCATGAACTAAATGCACAGATAGTTGTTAATATATTTAAAATAATAACAAGGGTGCTTAAATGATGGTATACATTGAAAGACAGCTAAATGCAGACATCAGCTATATAAATTTGAAAACAAAATTGTTACAAGTATTTTAGATGGTTGGGCATACTGAAATGCAAGACCCCTAAAACATTAACTTCATGGGCAGTTTTGTTTTAATCTCCACTATTTTTCTTTTAATACAGTACCTCATGATAATGCTATGCAATGCATTTCTCGATTTTATTTCTTATTTCTTTTTAGATATTTAAGTAAATATTTGCTTACTCAGTGCTTTCATGGTCAAATGTTTTATTTACTTTGGGCCAGAATTCATCTAGTCATGTAGGTACAGAGTAGCAAAAAAAAAAGAAAACAGAGAAACTTTCCTCCCTCAGATGTTTGTGCT
>NW_020926922.1:0-6318 GCF_003984885.1 Neopelma chrysocephalum
GCATAAACCGACACTCTGTTGGTTTGTGTCTTTGTTTACGGGCAACAGTTTTGGCGACACCAGATTGGGACTCCGGGGGCAGCTGGGGCGGCTCACGAGCTGATCCACTCCATGCCGGCAACCAGGTGATTTCTGGGGAGACATCGACCCGTGCCCGACCCCGCGCCCGCCGGACAACCATCCAGGTAAGCCCGAAGGTGCTTTATTCCTTTTAGGTTTGTTGGTTGGGAGCCTGCCTATAAGACGGGACCGTGAGTTTCCCGCTGGGTTGGGCTAAAAGGTACCTTGGTTGGGGAGCCTAGGCGCTGGTCGTAAGACGTAGCGAAAGCCGCGCTGTACCAGCACTCGCCACTCAGAGGGAGAATTGGCGAGTTGGTTTTGGTTTTGGAATAAGTAATTGGTTTATATCGTTGTGTTATTGTGAATTTGATTTTGAATCCAGACTGTGGTGTGTGTGTGTGTGTGAGTCAGTATGATGCCGTTTAAAACCTTTAGGGCACTTTCTTGTGTAGAAAATGATATCCCTAGCGATTCTCCGCTTGGTTGCTTATTAAAACACTGGAAGGAAGGAAATTTCAGACAAGAAGTTAACCAAGAAACAATTGATTGATTATTGTAATAATGTATGGCCTCAATATGAGACAGAAGGAATGCAGTGGCCTAGGAATGGTTCATTGACTCCGGAAATTATAACCCCCTTGATGCAATATTTACGGGAAAACAAGATGTGGAATGAAACACCGTATCTAGATCTGTTTTATTATTTAAAACGTAAGACTGAATGGCAAAAAGAATGTGGTATGTTGATTTTGAAAGAACTGGGTGATAAATGCATAGGATGTCAAGAGCGGAAAATACGGTTTTCAGAACCAGAGGAGGATGTGTCTTTGTTAGTCTCCCCTGGCATAACTCCAAGGGCGCCTCCGGGAGATAGCCTCCCTTCACGTGTGAGGGCACAATCACCCACCATGCCCCCGTTAGAATCGTCCTCGGATGAGGAGGAAATGAGAGGGCGAAAATGTGATTTTGATAGAACTCCGCTAGCAGAACGGACTCGGAAGGGGCGAGGGGAAAGGGGAAGGAGTAGAGAGGGGAGACGAGGAAGGAGAGGGGAGACAGACGTTACACCCTCACCCCTTAGATTAATGGCTCCTTTGCGGGAAGCAGTTGGAGCGGACGGAGGAAAAGTCATGATGAAAGTTTCTTTTTTTAACTAATGATATATTAATTTGGAAACAGTCAGCTGAAACAGTCAGCTGGGACATATAGAGAAAATCCGGAGCGGGTGACTTGTATTATAAAAATGGTAATAAAAACTCAAAATCCGGACTGGAATGATTTACAGGTATTGTTAGATACAATTCTGGATTCAACAGAAAAAGAAATGGTATTGAGAATGATGGTGGAAAGAGCGAAAGAAGTAGTAAAAAAGAACCTCAGAGAGAGATTACAGATAGCCCTCTGAGAAAAAGATTAGTAAAAGGTGACTTTGAGGCTAGGATGCTGAGGATTCCCCCTGAGAGTCCCTTAGAGAACCTCTTAGAGAACTGGAGTTGTTATTCCAGCACTTATAGAAGATCAAAGGAGAAAATGATTAAGTATTGTATTGAAGCGTGGGGAGGTAGAAGAATAGGAAATAATACCTACTGGCCCATGTGTGGTACTTTTAAGAATTGGGTCTGTGAACTTTTAAATTGGTATGTTAGCGATAAAAAACCTTTTTGCCCAGAAGAGAGTTTTTATGCCGCTATATGGTTAGAAGCCAGTGAAGATATTTACCTGTTTTCTTTAAGAGAAAGAAGGAGAGAGGAAGAGAGTCAGAAGCAAGAAGAGTGAATGGAGATTTTACTGCTGCTATATTTAATGCTGCTACATTTAATGCTGCTATATAATATACTGACAAAGATGAGTCTCATACCAAAATGTTAGTATGTTGCTCATTAAATAAATACACTGTGAGTGCATATTTTTAACAGGGCTGTGAAAGTGTAGAAACACCAATTCGAGCTGCAAAACGTGGATGGACACATGTCAGTTGCATTGAAAGATTAGTGAATCCCTCACGCTGGCAAGTAGTCGACACTCCTGGAAGACACCAAGGTAGTCTTAAGAAGAAAAGTTATGATAGAGACATTAAGCAATTTTACTACTTTACTTTTAAGAATTAAATGTCTACTAGCATTTATTGTGGCATTCATGTTATCTTTGTTTGTATATTATGGAATATTTGGGGCATGAAAATGTGTTAAAATACTACGAATTGGGGCACAAAAATCTGTTAAAATACGTTGAGCTAGGTTTTAACATAACATATCGAGAACATGCAGACCCAAAAGAAATTGATACACGAGATATAAGAGTGTGGTGTAATACACCAGGTTGTAAATGTTATCCATTTGTTTGTTTTAAATGTAAAAGGTGCCAAGAGAAATGATGGACGCACTGTAGAGACGGATATCCTCCTAGAGGAGTCTGTGATCAGTGCTATCGATCAGAACGAGAATTCACTGATTGGGCATTAAAACAGTTAGAAAGAAAGGGAGTTCCGTGGGATTCCCCCGAATACTGGAATTGTGACACTTATGGAATAAACCCTCAAAATTTCTGTTATTTATATTATGTAGGAGCTCCTTTCGTAGTGGATATAGTAAAAGTCCAGTGCCGACGGGATGTTAGTGCCGTGTCGTGTAACGAGCCTATGGTAAAGGCTGCCTCGTGGCCCGCATATACAGCACGTCTCACTAAAAAGAGGCATATTCCTACTTGGGACTCCTGCTGCCGAGAAGATGAAACACCCTGTGACTCGAAGCAATCGAGCCGACAGGCGAGGCAGAGGAGGAAACGCCAAAAAAAAGGAAGAGCCTAGGTTGTGGGACACGGAAGCCGCGATGGCTGAACTCCCCCAGGACTGGTGAAGATAAAAGGACTAGTAATATCCAAATTAATAAAGAATCAGAATTAATAAAGAAACAGGTTTTTCTCTAGGCACTGTTTACATGATTGCTATCCTTAATATACTATTGACAGCACCAATACATGCAGGAAACCTGCATGAATCATTCAAATAGATTTTAATTAGATGAGAAAACTAAAAAGTGCTTGCTACTTTTACAGAGATGGGAAACCCCACCTTTTACATATATTTGTGTGATTTAGTTGTTGTAGAGCCATGTAGAAACGCCTACTCATACTATATGTGCCCTACTTCAAACCAGGAGTAAGTCCATATGAGATATTGTATGGCAAACCCTATCATGCAGCTACCTAGCAAAGGGATCCTCATATAGTGGGTGATCAAGCAGTATTTAATTATGTGTTATCTTCAAATAAGACTCTCACAACCCTCAGAAGAACATTGCAGTGGAATCGGCCTCTGCCCCTGGAGAATCTGGTTCATGACATTTCTCCAGGAGACCAAGTCTATGTGAAAAACTGGTCGGTGGAACCATTAAAGGAAACATGGGACGGTCCTCGCCAGGTGATAATGACCACTTACACGGCGGTGAAGGTCGAGGGAATCGACAATTGGATCCATTACACCCGAATCAAGAAGGTTTCAGTCTCGTGGTCGGTAGAACCTCTCTCACCCACAAGGATGGTATTTCGAGCCAACAATTGAGGACCGTGGTGTTCCTGGGGTTGATGAGTTTAGCAGAGACCACCGTGAGAATTAAGACCCCAGATCCTTATTTACTTGTACCAGAAAATACTGATGTAAATTTAACATGTTTGTTTTCTGATGACCAGGGAGTTGAATCGAGCGAGGTGAATGTGAAATGGCGGTGGAGAGAACAAGACCAAATTATGACAGAAGGAGTGACGATGGTTTGGAATGTGACACAACAAAAGGGTTATACCACCCTGCAGGTACCCAAAGTGTCTAAAAGCATGGAAGGGACATACATTTGTGTACTTCGGATTTGGGAGAGTTTTGATTATGGAGACATAGAAATACAGACTTTAAATGTAACTCGAAAAATGGCAACCAAAGTACATGTTATACCTACCAGGCAACAGGTGGACATGTGGGATGGACCTCCTCTAAAGATTAATTGTACCTTTAGGTTTGACGACCACTGTAGGAAAACCGTTCGAGTGAAGTGGTGGAAATTAAATATAACGGACCAATCCTGGAAGGTGCAAACTCAAGGAATAAGCTGGTGGTCAAATAGCGAAGGAGGTAGAGGATGGTTAAACATTCCAAACCCCAGGATTGGAAAGACAAAAGGAACCTCTCTTTGTGTAGTTACTTGTGGAAATGAAGGAAATTATGGAATAAGGACAGTGGTAGCCACACCTCCTCGAGGATTAGGAATTAAGCCAGAACATGGGGCCTACTCAGCAGTAGAGGGAAGAGATTTAATTTTGAACTGTAAGACTCAAGGGAGGCAGTATCTAAAGTATGGGTGGTGGTTCAGAGGACAAAATTTAAAATTGGGAGGAAAATATCAAATTGAAAAACGGGTAGAAGCCATAGTTTTAATAATTAAAGAAATACAAAGAGGGGAAGACGAAAGTCAATATATTTGTTGGATAAGTAAAGATGATTGGTGGGATGCTGGAACTACTACTGTTTATATTAAAGTTGAAAGAATAACCCGACAAGTAAGTAACCTGCAAATTCCAGATAGAGAAGTAGAACAAGAAAACTTAGTCGTAGGCCTAATTCGTGATTTTGGGAGAGTACAGAATGTCACAAAAATCACTGCATGTCTCCCTATGCCTCATGCTGCAGGAGACCCAATCCCATGGGGAATAATTCCAGTGCCAGAAATTCCTAAAATGTTTAAGAATACTACATGGAATTGCAGATTTGTAACCAAAACATAGAATGAAATGACAAATGCATGTTTGTTATTGGACAAAATGACTAAAAAAACAATGTGAACAGATGCCTGGATATTTCCGATGGGTAGTAGTCGGAACATGGGTAACAAGCAAAAACATTGACAAATTAAAGGGAACTTGTTTAGTTACAGGTCCAGTAATGCACCCATGTTCTAAAGTTCAGGTTCAAATAAAACGAGAAAAGCAAGAAGAAGTATGTCAAAATATTACTAGCTCCACAACCATGGAAGAGTGGCAAACAATTTGGGGACCCAGCCTACTAGAAACTTATAGTTATATTAGAAAAGTACAGTGGTGTATTCACTGGAAAGGGAAAAGGAATCAAACTTATTCTACAGGAAATAGAGGAAATCATAATTGGAGGACAGAAACACATATAAAAGAAAATTGGACTTGCACTCGGATATATACCTGCGACACCCCTGATGATGAAATCGGGCAAATACCAGTTAGGACCCTCTTGCAGTTAAGATGTGAATGCCGGGGATATAATCATACTATTAAGGGATCTGTGAAAAACATTGATTGTCGTACCACCACAGTTAGGAGCCTAGGAAATTTGGTGTGAGTAATGGGACATGGCCAGTGGACCACCCACATGCCGATAAATGGTCCAGTTGTACCTGTCACGCTAGGGATACCTACTCTCTGTCCATTCTGGAAGCAGGATAAGTTAACATCAGTAGAAATACAACCACGAAGAAAAAGAGAAATTAGTGAAAATATTGATGACTTAGGGTTGGGAGATTGGCATGAACCATCAGCGGGAGTTAAATTTGGGTGGGTATTAGAATCTTTGTTTGCGCCTATCTCGACTTATCGAAACAGAGAAATGTTGTTCAAATTAATGGGCCAAACTGAAAGATTGGCTGCTGTGACTAAGAAAGGATTTAAAGATTCAAATTTGCAACTGCAAGCCACTACCAGAATGACAGTACAGAATCAAATGGCTTTAGATTTAATCCTATTAAAAGAGCACGGAGTCTGTGGATACCTGTATGCAAAAGACGAACATTGTTGTGTACACATCCCAAATGTCACTCAGGAAGTAGAAAAAGATATTAGTCAATTGGAACAAATTGATGAAAATGTTCATGAACTACAAAAGGAAGCAGAACACAATTGGATAGGAGAATTATTCAGCTCCCTAGGTCTTCATGTGTCAAGATGGATATCTTCTGTTATCCAGTACGGAATATTGATTGTAATAATTATTGTCATAGCCATAACTGTTTATAAGTGTCTTTTAGGAATGATTGTAAAAGAAGGTCAACATACGAGACACATCATGAAAGCTATAACCAGAAAAGAAGTAATCTCACCACATGAAGAACCATCTCCCACCCATCAAGAAACGAAAGCCTGATGTGTTTTGAGCATCCTTGCAAATTGAAAGATTGAAGAATGCTCAAAAGGGGGGACATGTTGCAGAGCAATTTAAATTAGTAGTAGAATGGCTAAGGCTTAGTA
>NW_020926923.1:0-31643 GCF_003984885.1 Neopelma chrysocephalum
GCATAAACCGACACTCTGTTGGTTTGTGTCTTTGTTTACGGGCAACATTCCAATGACATGAACAAATGACTCAAGATTCAATCCTGTTGTTTATGATGTTGCTAGAACCTCTTGATAAAGGTAAAGCTTAAAGTTTACAACTACAGACACATTATTTTTTACAGTATGTTCAGCAGACCATAGGATTACCTATGCAACTGTATGTTGTTGAAACAATTTTGCTCTCAGTACAACTGAAAAGCTATTTAAAATTATAGCAGATAAACCCATTTGCTCCAACAGAATTTGCAATCCATTTCAAATTTTAAAAATAGAAATAGTTTTCCTGGTCATAACTTTGAACTAGTCAAGAGGGAAACATAGGGACAACAAAACAAAATATAGCAATACTGTGGAGACGAAATACGTGCATGAAGGCTTTCCTACATCTACACGAAAATACTTTATTCTTGCCTAAGACACTGTCTGGAATGTCCTGAAAGACAATTCCTAATAGCTGGTTTGAACTTTCTCCATTTCTTTTTACAAAGATTGAAGAAGAGCATCTGAAACATTCTGAGGGCAATTTACCAAAATCACTAATATAGAGTTCCCCATATAACACTCAGTAATAATTATAAAGATCACTTTACATACAAATGCCACTGTAAAAACATGATCAACAGTCACAAAAATGCCAGACAGTATCACAGACATCACTTAAAACCCCAAGTTGCTTTAGTAATTAAAAGAATTAAAGAATTTTATTGTTTCTCAATAAAGCTGCTGAAGTGCACAAACAATGCTGGTATGCATTTCAGTTCTCTTGTGATTATCTTGTGTATGGCTTTAGTATTACATCTAGAGGTAGGTATAGCTGTTTGTCTTACCAGGAGAGAAATTTAGCAGTTATCTGCAAAGTATCTCACTTCTGTGTAAATATATTTTTATGTGCATTTAAGTCTGGCAGTCCATATGGTAACACTAACTGTTTCAATTTAAAATATATCTACATATCCAAAATTTAAGTAAGGCAACGTCAGTACATGACATTTTTATCTTGGACCGTCTTCTTAAGTCATATTAAAAAAAATCCATACTTAAAAATCTAGTATCACTTGCTTTCCTGAAAATAGGCAAAATAGCTTGTAAATAGCTGGCTTTTTAGTTGAAATAGAAATGGATCATTATAGAGGTTATGGAAAGAAAGTAAAGAAAAATCACAAACTACATGAAGATGCAAGCTGGAGAAGAGCAAAGAGAGAGTACTATCAGAACTTGAGTTAGCACAGCAAAACACTCTTTTTATTAAAAGCACAATTTCACAAAATACAGGATTTGTGTTCTTGACTGCCATTAAGTTTATGGTTGTGACCTCATATAAGATGTTTACTGATAAGCATGTGTAGTGACAAAAACTGAGCTCTTCATGTGACAGCTGGTATACTGCCACAGAACCGTCCTAAGTCATTGCAGATCACACACAGATTGGCAGTCCAGGCACAACTGCTCAGAAACTCTGCAATGGCAGGAAGAGACATTCCAAAGTGCTGGGGAGGAAAGGGCAGCTTACATTGCTTTGAGCACTCACAGGAGAGCATCCTTACTGGTAAGCGGAATTTAAATTGCAGCAATGACAAAGCCAAAGTTTAAGGAATGGAAGATACTGGCAAGATTCCAGAGGAGAAAGAAGTTTTCTATACAGAAGGACCATGAAAAATGAGAAGAAAAAGGAAAGAAAAAAGAACTTTAATTACTACCTTTACTTAGCAATTATTCCAGAGAAGTATATGGATAGTCCAACCCATACATTTGTTATGCTGTGAATAGCCATTGCATTTCACTTTTGAGTTTGTTATTCTAAATAAAGTATTTTTTCAGCAATGCTGGGGAAATAGAAAACTTAACTTTTAAAATGCAATATCTGAAGATGAAGAAAAGCAGAAGTCACATTCATGGCTTAAGGCATATGGCAAAGTGAAATTGGTAATTTTTATGGTTTTCTTTCCTTTTGCAACTGACTCTACTTTCTAAAATGCATCTGTTTCACTTGCATCCAAAATAAAAACAACTTCATCAGATGGCAAATGGCTCACCTTATGACCACAGGCTAACATCTCAATCTTGTATTATAGTAAAACATTGCCTACAGTAAAACACACTGTCATTTCGGGTCAGGCAGCCTGATACCTAATGTACACATCTGGGGGCAGAATAGGCCATGTGAGTGCAAAGGAAATAAATCCATCCTTTTGACAAAAGACAAATTACAATGTTACAAAGCTAAGCCAAGCACATTGCCTAGGGTATCTGCAAAGTGCTTGCAGACTGTTCACCTAATAGTTGTAAAGTAAGAAGACAGAGGACTAGAGGTCCTTGTGCTACAGTGGTACATCAGACCTGAGGCCCTTGAATCTTAAAAAAACCCAAACAGTAATTTGAAACAGTTTTCAAATCATTACTCTTTTATTCTTAAGCACATATTTTCACTTAATGGTTCTTCTTTATTCCACATGATGGTTCTTTAATCTTTCATACCAATTTCTAGCA
This sequence comes from Neopelma chrysocephalum, assembly GCF_003984885.1. Classification (NCBI taxonomy): domain Eukaryota; kingdom Metazoa; phylum Chordata; class Aves; order Passeriformes; family Pipridae; genus Neopelma; species Neopelma chrysocephalum. The sequence continues at coordinate 2,530 of NW_020926923.1, forward strand.
TGATTAAACAGTTGGCATCCACTTTTATTAAATATTTGATAATTACTTAGCTCTCACAAGCTGAAAGGTTCCTATGTAGGTTTTGGACGTTTTGTAAAGTCCTAAAAGTACACAAAGAAGCGTTTATGCCTTAAAACTTAGACATACACTGTGATGCAGAACAGCTAGTCTGCATTATATCTGAGAAATGCTTTAATTCAAAATAAGGTACTAGCATTTAATATCCAGCAACCAAAGGTTTGACTGCACAGTTTTGTTTTTATCCACTAATTTCAATGTTTTCAGGAGTAATACAACTTGTCTGTGCTATTATGCATCATTGGTTTATTTTATTAACAAAAGTCACGAAGGCATTGCCTATCAAATGAAAGTATTTACTACAGTGCTTATCTCTAGGAGTAGAGAGAAGCCTCTGTGAAGAAATAATGTTGGCAGTTGATTTAGTCTGTAAATTCAATCTGGAGACATCCCTGCCTGGGAAAACATTATCTCCAGTGCTTACAAGCCTTGCTGACTTTGCTTCTTTGGCAACATAGCCCTGCAAGCTTGCGATTCTTAGCAAATGGATTCACAGTAGATTTGGTACTAATGATACTCCTGGCTTGTATATGCTCCGATGTCATGTTTTGGTAAGTTTGTCAGGAAACCAACCATAACTCAAGGGTTTGGAATGAGTGCAGCACTGGCCTCAAAAATCCATATGACGACTAGATTGTTGTGATTGTCAAGCAATAAGGCTGCTCTACCAGACAAACGACAAATTTAGTCTTGCAATCTGTCATGACATTTTCACAGAGCACTTCAATTTCTGTGAACAAGACAGTTTTCCTTGATAATTTTCCTTCAAGGTAGAAGGCTAGCAAAGAAGAGTACATTTGGTCAGCTACTAATATCCACTCTGAGATGAATTATCAAATACACGTTTAACCACTGGGCAAAAGATTCAATCTATGTGAATCATATGGCTTCCGTATGTGATGAAAGACAAGATGTTAACTTTTCAGATCACCCTACTGGAAAATGAAACAGCAATGAACAAAGAATGTTGAAGCCTGAGATTTCATGATGGATGTCAAGGTTTCCAGGGAGCCTAAGATCCTAACTGGGATATTGAAAGGACATTATCACTGCTTGAAGCTAATGCCATAAAGTCACAATAACTGAATGCAGTATTCATTCCCTATGCGCTATCTTTGCTTTGCAGGCAGATATCAGGAAAACACAATTTCTGGAATACTCTGACTTCTCTTTCTAGAAGGTATGGAAATAAGAGCATATTCCCTCTTCTCAGTCCATTGCAGAGCTTCCCCCAGCAGTCCGACGACTAGCTAATGATATCTGGAAATATAAGGTGAGAATTGCCTAAAAGCCTCACGGCTTTGTTTTCAGCTGCCTAAGGTACTATTACAATGTAAGGTGAATCGGAGGCCTAATGAGAGGTCTGTACAAAGACACGGCATCTTTAGCAAAAGCTTCTCATTTATTTGCAGTTTTGATAAGGAAAATGGCCAATAGTTTCAAATTCATTTCAAAGACAGGAATACTATAAGTCCTGGTCCCATGCCAGTTCTTTTTCTCAGGTGACATGTGGAGTCTCATGGAGAGAGCAGCTCTGCACATATTTCACATCCTGCTTTGCTCTTGCAAGAATTGTGCTAAAATATCCAGGCTTGTAGCTTTGTCATTGTAAGAGTATAATTAAAGGTCAAGTGTGTCTGCTGCAAAGCTCTGCAAGTGTACAGACATGTTGTTTGTAAGCTGTGAGCATGTGACTGACATCATACTATTCACAGAGAAACAGCACGATGTTGGTATTTCCCACAATTTGTAGATGAGAGTTGTAGCAGCTGCTGATGCATCTGGCAGTACTGGGAGCTGGTAGTGATGGAGTGGCTCCTGTTGTCACAAAAGGAGAGAGGAAGTGAGACTTCTCAAATGATGGAAAGATAGCTCCAAAGATGAGCAACTCCCAGTGTAACATGAGCAGCTGACCTAGAATGACCACTTTTATTAGGTGCCACACCTGAACTCTCCACATTACTAGAGCTGCAAACACAGAGTCTGGAGACCCCTTTTCAAAATGATGCCATTATTTCTATATTAGCATAAGTATAAATGACATTTTTCCTCAGCCAGTGTGCTTTCAGCATGTTATCTGAACCATTTCCAAAGCTTAGAAGTATAACTAATAACAAAGATGTTTTATTTGGCCTCTTCCTTTCTGTTAAAATGCCTCCTGCTAGATAGGTAAAATTGAAGTAGTATAGGAAAACAGACTGTAGAATCAGAGCTTTCTGATACACTGGAGGAAAGTTTCCTACTTCTTATTTTAATACAGCATTCGTTTGTATCTTTGATTGCAAATTACATGTTTAGAACTCTTTTTTCCTGTAAGTGCCTGTGGATCTGATGAACAAATGTGTTTAAATTTTCCTCTCTGTGCTCCACTTCTGTGTCTCTCACCGTTTTTTTAATCTTATAGTATTTGTTTGTGTGACCACATAGCTCTGGTTCTCTTTCAAGTAGTAGCTGTTAGGAACATTGAAATAAAATGCACTGCTTTCCTTATGCCATAATTAAACAAAATCAGATCTCAGAACATAACAAAGAAGAGACTGGCTGAAGTAGAGACCATATTTTTTGTATTTTTAATTCCAGCTTGAACAAAAGGACAGGGAGAAGGGATGTGAGATAAACCCAAAAGTAAATGAACATATTATTGAAGGGCTCAAGCTCACAAGTGAGAACCTCTGTTTCTAACTTTTTCATTAGTTTCTCATAGACTGTATTTGACAGAATTATTGCTCTGCTTGCTGATGCAATCCACTGTCCTCCAGATACTGTGACACTAATCTCCCTGTCAAACTTGACATCTGTTTTTCATGTCCAACTGTTGATTCTCCTTCTTACAGTCAATGTATTTCATAAGATTAAATTATCATTATCAGTAAAATATTGATTAGGCTGAAATTCCTACCTGTAAATTTATAGCCTTAATTTTCAGTAGGTTTCACCAGTTACCTTCAAGCAGATGAAGATGTAATGGAGTCATTAACATGTGTGAAGCAAAATGTGAGCTAGTCTCCCATGTATTTATTAAAGTTTAACGAAAACAATGAATAAATAATTACTTCTATGTAATTGAAGAGAAAGAAAAAAATGAACAAGCACCTGTTTAGGGATATACAACAGAAACTCAGAATTATAAGCTACAGACCTTATAGATAAGTAATAACATAGGCAAAAGTCTACAAGGAAAGAGCATAATTCTTGTAGCTGCAGAGCAAGAAAGAGGTTAAAGCTCCCCAACATCAACCCTACCTAAGTCTCTCTACATTCAACCTATTACCAAGGCCAGTTCTCTCTGTCCCTGTGGTACTATCAAAACACAACTTGTCTGCAGACCCTGGTTCCTGAAAGCCTCCTTGGCTGAGTTATCCTGCATAAATGAAGCCCTCTCTGGCCTCCACATTTCTCATATTCCACCTGAAATAGCAGAATCACCTTCTGCCATTTGTTCCTATAACCTGATATATGCTGTTTTCAGTTTGTCATGCACTGTTTCATTATATTTAACTTCCTCATCATGGGGAGATATTAATTTTCCCTACATATTTCCACAGTTGAGATCCTCCTGATTCCCTTCTCATTCCCTAAGCTTGCACTAATTATTTTTGTCATATCAGTTCCTCACCCTTGGCCCTTGATTGTTCTTTGTGTGAATCCATGTTTTCTCCTCTGAGTCTTTTTTGCGACTTTTTCATGTTCTGCCCCTTAACTCTCTTTTCTTGTTATTCTTCAGGGCCATGATGATGCTAGTTAGCTACTGTAGAAACACTTCACAATGCTCTCTTGTAAAAGGTTCTGCAACAAGCATTGTGCTCCATCATTTCACCAGGTGCCTTATTTTGTATGTTCAAGTTGAAATCTTGGACCTATAACCTTATGATCATTGAAGAAAAGGGCGAGAAGTAGCTTTTTTAAAATGCAGAGTGATTTGTCAAAGCAGCCTATGCATGTAGCTCTTCTGAGCCTTAGAAACACATGAGGACACTTTCCAACATACAGTGCACCTCTGAGATGAACAAGACCTCTGGGAGATCAAGGGTACTCTTTTTTCTTACTACTGTTAAAACAATATCTTTTTTGCTCCTTCAGTTACCAAATCATCATCATCTGTACACTGGAAGAACAAATGAGGTATTTTCATAGGGAACAAAAAGTAAATTTGTTTATTTAAACAGTGTATGTCTAGAAATTACACTGTTCTGATTTAATTGATTCAAAATGCATTTAAGGGACTAAATTAAGGATCAGAAATTTGACTTATTTTTCACACAAACCTGTGTTTTTGCAAATTATAGCTAAACAAAGAAATGCGTGTGAAGGTACATATTAGTTGTGTGAACCTTATGAAATTATTTCATGAAACATATATTCCAGAAGATTATGAAGTCTCAATACCTCAATGCCAAGAATACAGGAATACATTTCTGATAATGCATGATGTGTGACTCACTTAGTGGATGAGGGAAAGACTGTGGATGTCATCTGGCTAAGCTTTTCTAAAGTCTCTGACACTGTTTCCCACAGCGTTTTCCTGGAGAAACTGGCTGCTCATGGCTTGGATGAGTACACTGCTGGGTAAAACACTGGCTGGATGGCCAGGCCCAGACGGCAGTGGTGAATGGAGTTACATCCAGCTGGAGGGCACAAAGGCTCTACAGAGGGATCTCAACAGGCTGGATAGATGGGCCAAGGCCAATTCTATGAGGTTCAACAAGCCAAAGTGCCAGGCCCTGTACTTGAGTCACAACAATCCCACGCACTGCTATAGGCTGAGGGAAGAGTGGTGGGAAAGCATCTCAGCACAAAAGGACCTGGGGATGCTGGTCAACAGTGGCTGAATATGAGCCAGTGTGTGCCCAGACAGCCAAGAAGGCCAACAGCACCCTGGCTTGTATAGGAAATAGTGTGGCCAGCAGGACAAGGACAGGGTCATACCCCTGTATTCAGCACTGGTGAGGCTGCACCTCAAATCCTGTGTTCAGTTTTGGGCCCCTCACTACAAGAAAGACACTGTGGTGCTGGAACATGTCCAGAGAAGGGCAACAGAGCTGGTGAAGGGTCTAGGACACAAACTTTCTGAGGAACAGCTGAGGAAATGGGCTGTTTAGCCTGAAGAAATGAAGGTTGTAGCATGGTGGAGGTCAGTCACTCCTCCCAAGTAACTGGAAGGGAGGAAATGGCCTCAAGTTGCTCCAAGGGAGGTTTAGATCGGATATTAGGAAAAAATTTTTCATGGAAAGGGTTTTCAAACACTGAAAAAGGCTGCCCAGAAATTGATGGAGTTACCATCCCTGGAGGTATTCAGAAAACATGCAGATGTGACACCTAGGGACATGGTTTAATGGTGGGCTTGGCAGTGCTGGGTTAATGGTTGGACTCAATGATCCTAAAGGTCTTTTCCAACTCGTGGTTCTATGTAATCCCAGAAGCCTCTTTCTCTGTCTTCTCCCTAAAACATATAATTCTTATATTTCTTCTTCATTATTCCTTAAGTAAAGAAGTTATTTTATTTTCTCCAAAGAAGTACTTTTACATTGAAAATATCAATCTAAAGTAAATGTATGTGATTTATTCAACAAACTTGTGTTGTCTTCAGCTATACTGACAATGATACAGCTAGGAATGAAAATCCTATATATACACTACACTGTTGACAGTGTAAATAGAGCAACTCATCCTTCATTAATTAACCACATATTATGACTGACAAATGTGAGAGAGACAAAATGACTGTAACAAAAAATGCTACATCTTGGCTATTCATTTAGCTCTGCAATATCCTGGAGCACCTTTATATGGACATACTCAAAATTTCCCTGGAAATCAAGAGATAATAGATGAGATTTACATGCTCATACAGCAAACTGCATCAAATTCAGGTACTACAGAGGTTTCTAGGGAAAAAAATACATATACATTTTTCAAATTATATGCAAGGTGTTTACACTGCTAATGTTGATATGCATTTCAGGGAGAGAAAAATGCACAGTGTTTGTTGTGACTGACAGAGCTGTGCCTAAAACCAGAGAGGCAGGTCATTACTCCTTCAATTTACAGTGCATAATACAAACTTTGCAAACTGTAAAAACATTATGCTCATTTATTCTGCTGTTGTGTTAACATAGTTTATGGTTGGTCAGAGTGACATTTTACTTCTGAATAATGCAGAGAATCAGTAGTCCAATACAGGAGGGAGGCAGGGGAAAGGATGCTTTGGGGGACTTGCAGAAAAAGTTTACTTGGACTGTGCATATTCAGCAAGTCCCAAGAGACCACTGAGTAATACAGATACCTATGCAACCAGGTCTAATCCACTATCAATTTCTCTATACAGAGATTGGAGGGCTTTATGCATCTCTAGCATTTATAACCTATGAAATTCTCATTGGCTGCTACATCTTGAAAAGTAGATGTTACCTTCTTTGGAGCAAAGACGATGATGGTGAAGGAGTTACCCAAGTTTAGAGAACCATTCTATGTACTTTCAAGCCTTGTAGATGAGAAGGAAACATAGACAAAGTTGGTGAAATCACTAAATACAGATGCCTGGCCACAGAGACAGAATCAGTAGGGTGCAGCAAAACGGTGTAACTGTAAAAACAACTATGGCAAAAAGAATACCAAAGAGATAAGAGGTTTGCTATTGAACAAAAAGGAAAAGCATTCAGTATAGACATCAAGACAACTGAAGTACGTAATGCCCTACAGTAAAGCCTACTAAAGCCTACAGTAGGGAAGGAACAAGTATGTTGAAGGGTACTCAGATCTAAGTTGGATATTTTTACATCTCTAGGCTTGTTGGTCAGCCTGCTTACTTAAAAATTGGCTATCTGGGAAACTTGTGTGCAAGATCACAAAAAGGCAAAAATAAAGCTGGCTGCTTTTTAAAACTCCAAAGGAGTTTTAGAAGAATTCAAGGCCCACAGAACAACTAACTAGACCATGTGCAAGAAACAGAACTCCTCCCCACGCCTGACAAATAAGTAGAAGATAAAAAGGAGTTGCTAAGAACATGTCACAAGGAAAATTAAAAACATTTTATTTCTATGACAAAGCAACAGGCCCTGAGTTTGGAAACAAAGTAGTAGATTTGTTTTGACTTTACTAAGGCTTCTGACACTACTTTAAATAAGTTTTCCATAACTCAAAGAAGCTAAAGAGAATTAGCCTAAATTAAGATACTACATTGTGGACTAAAAGAAAAATCCCACTGGAAAACCTCACTGAAAATGTAGTGATCTGGTACCCTGCCAAAGTGAAATGTAGCTAAAAGGGATCTGTCTAGGATCTGTAGCTATTCAAAATTTTCACTAATGTTGTGTGCAGTGGCAAAGTTGAGATGATCTTGGTCAAATCTGAAAAGAAGAGAGGAATAATCCCACCGTGCCACAAACCATGAGGACACTATTAGTAAGTTAAAGTCGCAAGCTGTTACAATGAGGCAGGAACAACGAACTGCACAAACTTTTTCTGTTATTTTTATTTAGCAATTTCACATGTGAAAAAGGTGATGCTGTTGGAACTACTTAGGACTCAATCAGAATGCCAGGAAGAGAATAATCTTTTCTCTGTATCTATAGCTGAAAAAATAACAGATTTGCACTGCACAAAGAAGACTGATCTTAGAGATTAGAAAAATTTCTAATAGCATGAACTTCTGGAATAGGTGGGATGAAGAAATTACAAAACCTAATTTCTTTGAGAACTTTCAGAAAGCTAGTCAAAAAGATGTCACAAACAACAGAAATATAGCTGATATGCTATATAGAATATTTTGGGATTGGGAAGGAACACAGAGAGTTTTTCCATTCTAGGACCCTATGAAAAGCAAACCATGGTGACACACAGAAATAGAAGAAAATACTAAACAATTTATTTATGGTTTGGCTTGGCTTTGTTTTTTTGTTCATAGCTTTTAGTAAGAAATATTCAAATATTATTATTGCACCATTATTTTGAAATGTAGCTCTCAGTTACTAATGTGGTTTGCTTTGGGCAAGCCCCTAGGAAAATCAATTTGACATTGTTTCCTTGAATAAAGTTTCTTAGTAAAAAACAGGAGAAATTAAAAAAAAGAGAACAGAGATAGCTGCTTTCTTTCCAAGCAGAAGTTTCCCATTAATTGTTCTTTCCCATGCTTACCTTTTGAAATGCAGTGCTATGAATGGACTAAAGCTTCCAAAAATCTAGACAAAGGAAAATTTAGCTTCCCCACTGGCAATACATCAGCATTAGAAATAAAATGTTACAGACTCCTTAGAGACAGCAGTATGTGATGAATAGAGAAAACTGAGAGCTCCGGGCTGACAGGTGGAATGCAGCAGCCTCTTCTATATTTTGTGACTGTAGCTTCAGAACTGTACCTCACAGAATAACAGCATATTCTGAGTTGGAATGGACCCACAAGCATCGTCAGGTCCAACTCTTAAGTGAATGGCCCATATGGGGATCGAACCCACGACTTTTGAGTTATTAGCACTCTGCTCTAACCGAGATAATCTCAGGGTATCTGCAGTACTGTGCTCCAGAAATCAAATTCTGATTTTAGCTTAAAAAATCAAACCAAACCAAACCAAAAAATAGCACAAAAAAAATTCTACAAAAAAACCCAAGCCATCTTGTATTTGACTGCAATCAGAATGATGACAATAGACTGTATATTACACATTCTTCTTTAATCTGCCAGTAATTTAAAACGATAGCTTCAGGAGACTTAAAATCCAACTCTGATGTCAAGAAAACCTTAGTTCTAAAATCTGTCTACACATCAACATCATTAACTACTTGCTCTTGCTGGCTGGTCATTCTCTCTTGCTCCCAAGGCAGAGGCAGTGGCTACTCTGATGTTAAAATTCAGGATATAATATTTCTGGGGGCTTGTCTGTGTGTGCAGGAGAATGAACACAGAGATGCATGAACTTCAGTGATCATTTACAAATTAGCCCTTCTCTCTGCTAAAAGAAGGTAGTTCATCTAGATATTAAATGGCATCCTAGATTCATCCAGTTGGTATTTTCTTCATCTCCTAAAGAAGCTTAAACGTAATGATGTCATGCCAATAAAAGTTTCATTTCTTTTGATAAGTAGGCCAAAGTAGCAGATGTCTAGTTTAGCCTGGAGGAAAGGATGTTTAATAGTGTGTTACAAATAAGAAGAAATTAAAAAAGGCAACATTTTTTCAATACTACCTACTTTAAAAATGTGGGTTTACTATATTATTTAAGTTGTACACCTCTGCTTATATTGCATTAGAATGACAGTAATAATTTCTCATTCGAGACTGGGTAATAAAAACCACCACAGTGACCTTTAATACACTTAATAGTTAGCTCTTGATTTTATTAAAGTCTTGACCCACTACTTATCTCTTGAATGGTCATCTACAGAAACTGGAGCATGATGGAGCTAAATACAAGGAATCAATTGTATCATTCCTTTCAAACCCTCCACACATGTACACTGCAAAATCCAGTTGGCTCACTTGACTGGTTTAAAATGCAACACTGGTTTCCCAGAGAGGATAATGGACTGGTGTATAAACAGAAATTTAAAAAAAAGCAACAAGGCAGCCCAAGTGATAGAAGCCTCTCAGGGGGGAAAAATAATCTTTTGAAAGGGAACAGATGCTTTAGATACTACATGAATATAGTTTTCAACATCAGCCTACTAAAAACCCACATGACACTTTAAATATAATAAAAATAATAATGTTGTAACATTAAATTATCAACAACGCAGACAATACTCTACCAGTAGTGTCTAATCTAACACAAATAATAATAATAATCACATATTACCAGTGGGCCTAGATTATATAATTATTCAATATTTCATTGACCTAGTAGCTAAATACATACAAAATTAAATAAGAGCACCTGTTCCCTGTTTGCAATCTTAGCAAAATCAGAGACCACAGAACCGATTCACATACAGGAATGGCAGAGAATAAGTGAAAAATCAGATAATATTCATTACATATACAACATGTACTTGGTGAGGAAAAATTTCTACAATCTGTATTTTAAAACTCTGGAAGAAGTCTACCTCTACATATCTCTGGCAAATCTCTTTGATAACTCTATCTTATCTGCATCTTGTTTCTTTTCCCACAGTGGATGAAGGATATTACAGAATTAGATGTGAAGATATTCTGATCATCTTGTTTTTCATTCTGGACAGTCCATTAAAAATACTTAGTATTTTACAGAATGCAGTTTAAAAAATACTCCTCCCATATTCTTGTTTTTGGAATAAAAAGTCCCTAGTGTGGCGGGCTGGATTCTTCAGTTAATTTTGAACCAAAACATTCTCTGCAGTACTTATGCAGGACTCTCGCATATGCTGTGATCTCAGGTGAGCACAAGGGAATATAAGAAATAGCACAAGCCTGAAAGGGACAACCCCCCACACCTAATTCTGTCCTCCACAGTCTGTATGTAGGCTACATTCCTTCATTTCCCTTTTCATATATTATAACATTTAGCAAACCAAAATGTGTTTCTTCTATTTTTCACCAAAAGTCACGGACACAGAAACAAAATTTGTCTTTCACTGCTCGACTGCATGTTTTTACGTTTCACAGAAATTCATACTCCAGAAGTTCCTTTGGAGAGCAAGGTGGAAAAGGTGAGATCTTCATTTAGGATGCTTCAGAAGAAGCTTTAAGAAATAAGTTGACTTCCCTTTTTACTATTAAGAATGAAATAAGGAAAATAGCAGAAATTGTGAATAACCCTGTATTATTTTGTCTAGTATGTGTGGTGAATGTTGTGAAAGGCATTCTTTCAAAGCAGTGATTAGGGTCAGCGTAGAAAAGAACTGTACACATTGTACTTGTGATTACACACACAGTTTATGCCCTTTCATACTGTGATTTAGTCTGCAGTGGATGCTCTAAATAACACACGTAACTGCAGATTTATTGAAAGGAGACAATTTCAGCAGTTCAGTGAGCTTATCAGAAAGAGTTTGCAGATGAAACTGCACAACATTTTTAGAAATGAAATGTGAAGGACAGAGATGAGCAAAGTCTTTTTCTTCAAGGCTCTGGCTGGCTACCAGAGCATACAAGAGGATACTTGTAATTGACAATTTTTCTCTGGATTTATAGCAATACATTACTGGGATGCAACATAAATGCCTAACAGTCACAGGGAACAGTGCATATTTTCCACAGTAGAAGGGCTTTTTTGACAAGATCTACACACTTAGCTGACTGCAGACTCCCACTCCTCATACATGAAAAAAGTGTTCCTCACTCAGAACCCACAAGCAAGGAATGGGTTTCCTTCTATCAAGCTCTCGCCTTCATTATTGCCTACTTTGATATCAACTTTTCACATTTCACTTAGCAGTAAACAACTGAGGCATAATGTACCCATAAGAGGCAATTATCCTCACAGTGCTAATTGCTATGTAATATTTCTGCACTTTAAGAGTAACAGAATACAAATGCTTGCCTTCTGCAGAAGCAGTACGAGGATGAAGATGCTTCTGTACTAATCTCTCAAGATTTCACCCACACAAACAAATAGCAAAATCTGAAAATATAAATGCATGAACATTCACACACAATTCATCCACGCAATAAAGTGCTCTTGAGTGCAGTTTAGTTGCCTGCTACCTGAAATGTTCCAGCATGACTGATCCGTAGAAGGATTTCAGATATGATGGGTTCTGTGGGAGATCCTCTGTCATTCTGGACTGGCAGAGAGACCAGGAGGGACGCTACAAGGAATCTCCAAAGATACTCACAAGTTGATCGTGTTTAGGGATCTGAACTGAGCCTTACAATTTTAAGGAAAACAAAGTAAACATGATTACTTAGTACCTTTTAAATAATGTTTTGTTCTACACATGACTTCATGACTTCTTTCTGTACCCACTACTGCTGGGGTATTCTTCATGAAGTCATAAATACAAATAAGAAAATTAACTTCACAACGATGGAAAAGAAGTCCTTCAAGTGCTAGTTCTGTTTCAGAAAAGTGTAATGTTACCTGCCTGTAGCTAGAAAAAATTTGAAGGTGTGAAACGAATCCACATGAATGGAGACACAGACTATTAAAAGTTAGCTTTGTATTTCAGAAGTGGCAGTGAATTAAGAAAAGGGAAGGTCTCAGAAGTAACTGATTATGAAGCTCTTTCTCATTCTTCTGTGCAATTTTACACTGATATCATCAATATTAAGCTTCTTGAGCAAAGAAAAATTTTTATTCCAATCACAACATGAATTCCACATTGCTGGATTGCTGGAGGAAATGAATTAGGGAAGATACACATTTGCCCTTTGCAGGTTATTAATGTGCTTACCTGCTTGAAAAGTAGTGCTAAAATGAATCAACAAAGCATGCCTTGCTGCTTTAGCTGTGGTTTTTTTCACCAGCCTCCCTTTAGCCATTTCCAACAACACTTAAAAAGAACCCATCACCTCTTAATTTTGCTTTTTGGATGCTGACATTGGCACGATATGAGGCCACAGGACAAAAGTCTGCTCTCAGCCTTCCATGTTGGAGCTTAGAAATGCTTCTCCAGTTCAACTTGCAGGACTCAGAGATGTCCCACATGTTTGGGTAACAAGCTGAGTCGCGCCCTGTAAACTGAGTCCGAGAGCACCATTTGCTTTCTGAGCCATATACCTTCATTGAGGTAAAACTAATATCTACATTCAAGTTTTCCAAGCTCTTGTGCAACATAAAGCCATGGATAGGTGCATTAGCAGTTTTGTAAAGTGGAACAAGCAAAGAAGGTTTTCCTTGTTTGTCTTATGGCTAACACCCATTTCCAACAAAAGGACTGAAGCTATGAAAAGAACCAGAAGCTATTCCTGTTACTATTACTCCATGGAAAAGACAGCCTTCTGCCTTGGAAAAGAAAATCATGTGCTTTGTTAAACACTTCAAAAAATTTAAAAATATTTGTTTCTTAATACATTCATAGTGCTGTATGAAGATGATTATCTTTTTCTTTACTGATCTGTTCTAAAAACAATATATACAGATGAAAAGAAGAGGTGTGGGGTTTTCTAAAAAAATTTCTTTTAAGCTTAATAATGAAACATTTCACCACCTTTCTTCCTCACCCATTAATTATCCCATAGTGTGTCAGAGCAGCTGTTTATTGACTTTTTCAACATCTCTTTTGCATTGTACAGGACTTCACCGTTAACCTCCTCCTGTACACATCTGATAGTCTGCAATTTCCATGCTATGTAAGAGGGTGATCTGATATCGGTAGTTAACATGGCAGCAATATTAGCACCTTGCTAAGTAGGCAAAGATTTGTTAAGTAATATTCCTCTGCTAATTTACCACATATTTCAATCAGGAAATAACAGGCTGAAAACTATTCACCTACATATTACAATTCATCTCCATACCCAAATACTTGATGATCCTCTGTGGGGGCCTTTCAGGGCATATGACATCTAAAATTTTGTAATATGCATAACCAGGCATGGGTACCTGATCATTTTGCAAAAATATTCCAGAACAGCACTGAACTTCTGTCTTTTCCTAATGTTCCTAAGATATTTGACAGCATTAAAAATTAAAATGCTTTATTTTCTTACAAAATTTGCATCATATTTGAGTTAGTATTAAAGAGGTTCATCCAAGTAAGGATTTTAGTTTGTTAATATGCCCCAGAGTCACAGCACGTCCCTATTACTTCAGAAGCTATAAAAATTAAAATGTTTTTGGGCATTATCTAACTTTGCTCTTCAACACAGCTACTGTAGTTTTTATGCAGGACATAATGACTACAGAACTCAGTTTTATTTTTGTTTTGTACCTTTCTTGATTTCTTAAGCAAATAACTCTAGATAGGAGGTAAATCTGCCTACATGACGGAAGAAGTACTGAACAGACCCACAACTAAATACTACACATCTCGTCAACATGTCTGGCAATCCAAAAGCTTCTGCTCACAGCAGAAGCTACAATCCCAACATATCATACTTCCGGCCACCATTTAAAACCTACTGCTCAGGAGGCAAGAGACTTGTCAAAGCTCTTTTTTAACCAAAGAAGCCATTTTTGAAAACAGAAAATTTGTGAATATGGCGCTTCCTCAGGACAATAAGCCTTTAAAACTTTAAATATCCCTGGAGATTTGTTCCTTCTTTAAAGTACTAAATTCAAACTCATGAGTAGGATTTCACAGCTCACATGAAACCACAATAAAACCCCAGATTTTGTTCTACTGCTTTGTAACAGGTTTAACAGAAGTATAATTTGGGTTCGATGGGCCATATTCAAGTGTCCACAGATATAACACTCCACCAGACCACTGCAGACTAAGGTGGTGGAAACTATAGTGCGTTAGATTTTCTTCTCACCATGGCTGGCTGAAAAGGCAGGAAGCACAGCCACCAGCAGCTGAAAAAGACCAGAGTAGTTATATTTGTAACTATCAAGAACAAAAAATCCTCATAATAAACACAGAAGTGGCAAGATGCAAATCTGAAACCAGTTCAGATAAAACACTCCAGCCCTTTGTTCAAATTTGCTTGAGAATGCCTTATTTAGCCTAAACAAGTTTCTAGCTACCTTAACATTACCTGAAAATCTAGAGAGTGCATACACATTTTACTCAGGCTACATCAGGCTCATATACAAAAAACTGGACCAAGAGGATCTTTATAAGACACTTAGGTTAAACATTATGCCAGGTCAAGAAAGCTGCACAGTATCTGGAATTTATCTGATTAGCATTTGGCCAACTTGTAGCTCATGCCTCAAAAACCAGTATAAGGTCAGGACTCCAATTAAACCACTACAGCCTTACAGGCATACATCATAAGCTACAGTGCTAGCCAGGTTTGCATGGCTGTGAGCAGCTAAATGAAGATACAATCAATTATCTATTGCACAGAGTAGTGGTAAGATGAGATAACTGAGATGTAAAACATTTGTATAAATCAGGCCACTGCAAAGTTGAAATGGAATGTACAATATGGGAGTAACAGAAAAAAGACAGCCTGTGGAGAAGGCTCAGGAAGAAATGCCTACTCATCCTGAGGGGTGCAATGAACAATCTCATGCAAACACAGCCATGTGGCTTCCAGACCCCAGTTAGTTCACTGGCAGCCAGCTCAGGTCTCTGCACTGGCAGCACAACCTACCCTGAAGTTGGATAATCTACCATTGAATAACCGTGGGCAGAGTGTGGCTCAATTTCCTAGCAATGTACTTTGTGATGGTAGATCATGATAATTAGAATTGCTATTGCTAGAAAAATAGTAGCTGAGAAATAAGCAACACAAGCCAGTAAATGTAAAATAAATATTTAGTGTTGTGGGTTTCACCTGGAATTTCTCTCTAGTCTACATGTCACACAGCATCGTACATTTCCTTCAATGTATATAATACAGCTACTAATTTTATGTGATATGGCTATAATATATAGTTATAAATATAATAGGTAATAATACAGTTTAAGTATCATATTATAGAAAATATATTTTCTATAATGTAGCTACTACTTTCATAACACATATAATTACTGTTTAGGGATAACACTACCTTTAGAAACTTGTTTTCTTCCTTAGCCTTTGCAGTGAGTTACTGGTTACTGGGTTATGTATGGGATTTGTTTTTGAAAGGTAGAGAGGGGAAAACAAACAAACAAAACCCAAAAGATAAGGAAATAAGCACATGTAATTTCCTCTACTTGAATTTTTTAAGTTGTGTACAACCTCAAGAAGGTTCTGCCTGTATGAAAGAATCTGAACCCTTCCAGCATAGGCTCGATGTCTATTGATAAACTAGAACAGAATAGAATACTGCATCCCTAATTAGAAATATTCCTTTAAACTATAAATTATTTGTCTAGGAAGAACAGATTAACATGGTAAGACACCGGTGCATAAACAAAGCTGTATTCATTATTCGGGAACATATATATTTTAGAAAAAGTTGACTATACAAGTTTTTAGGATGACTGTATTCCAAGAACTTAAATCTTCAAAAGTTATTGTCTAATGTTTAAGGGCATTGTGCAAACACTGAGCATTTTCGGGATCCATTCCTTCTAATACAGAAACTTAACTCAGCAGGTAAGCTTCACAAAACACAAACAAGTAAAAGAACATTTTCCAAATTCTCACCTGTATTTTCACAGGTAGTTTCTCTTTTTCATTGACTGAACTTTTTACAGTTTATTTTTTCTTTTCTTAAAATCATTCACAGTCATCTGATATTCCTTACTAATACCTAGAAACAAGATACATATTGTATTTGATCTTTGAAAACACCTCTTTCTACTGTCACTAAAATAAAACTTGTTTAAAACTGTATGTAAATAAAGCACACCACAATAACAATACTGCCTTATTCTATGCCCAATATAATCTCTGTTTTGGTATAGACCAAAAATTGCCTGAAGAACAACTAAAAAATTTCACAGTAGAAGTGTATCTGGATGCTTCTTGCTAATCAAACTTTACCATATGGAACATATTTTTGTGTGTACTGAACAATCAATATCAATTATGAGCAACAGTTACGGCATGCACTGTTTATGTGAAGTTTAGGAAACCCTTACAACATTCAGTTGAGGAAACTTTTTATGTTGAGTTGTTTTACATACAATAAACTTACTATTATAAATGCTTTGGGGTAAATAGGGTAAATACAGCCTAACATTTGTATCACTATAATTGCTTATCTCCGATCTTATCACAGTGTCTCAAAACTGAGGCCCTCAGACGAGAAGTCCTGGTCTCCTGTTTCATGCTTCTGCGGGCACTGCTGGATTTCCCATTGGTGGGTATGAGGCTTCAGCAGGCCCATCTGAGCTCCAAAACCTCTTCTATGCTTCACCTGATGTGCTACAATAGGAGTGCAACACAGCACTGTGATGTAGCTCTTTACAAACAACACATTATGCTTCTAACCACAGGAAGAGGAACAAGGCAAAGAGAAGTTTTAGCCCTGCTCACACCTAGAGGCATTCTCCTAGCAACACTTATACAGACCTAATTTGGGTTAACAGAAATCTTATCTATTCCCACCACTCCTAGAAAATTCTGTTTTCTCTCTCTCCCATCATTCCTGAGTCAGCAAATGCCTTTAACCCACACTGTTCTGAACTGAGCTTTCAGGGATGATCAAATGAAAAACGAAAAAGTCTGAGGAGTTTTGTGTTGCACTAAAAGGCTACAAGCATGGAGATGTGTCAGGATTTATGAAGAATTTAGCACAGGTCTGAACCATCTGCTAGAAAACACACCCTAAGCAACTGAGTAACAATCATGTGGATTTACAATATTTGTAATTCCCAAAGTGTCCCTATCCAATTTAGTCTAGATGACACAGTTTACCATAAACCCTTCTATAAATCATCAGGATTGGTGTTTCTCAGTGGAGATTTCTGGGTCCATCAATTATTTCTATGTGAACCTCAGCAGGTAACTGAACAGACCTCTAGTCAATAAGCTTATATGCATTATCCAGAGTGCTGTATGCAGTAATGGCACAGCTGTACAGCTGTTAAAATTTTTATGGAGATCTGCAAATGAAGGACAGGTGGAAAAAAAAAAAACAGAATACTCATGCAACTGTGCTACCTAAACTTAAAGCTATCTGATTTATCAACACAATGAAGGTACAAATTAAGAGCTGTAACCACCACATCTCCAAGAGTAATTTTGAAATTAAAAGATTTCATGAGGTTGCAAGCCATTTCTGGGGGAAATATCAATTAAAAACAAAGTACTAGTGAAATTACCCCTCTGCCTGCAATTTTACGTAAGAGATGGTTGTTACCACTATCTGCATCCAAGACCAGGCAGTTTTGATCCCTCTGAAGATGAGGGTCTGAGACTTCTCACAGTCACAGTGATGCTAGTTACTCTGGCAACAGCAAAGCTCCTGCAGAGAAGACAAGGCCCTAAAATCTGGACTTTTTGTCTGCAGTCTAGCAGAGTCAGTTCAGCACTAATCGAGTACAGCCACGAAAAAGCCTGGAAAGGACCACACAATACAGACTTTTCAGACACCCAGTGGTTAAAATGAAATCACTAACTGGTATCAGAATCAGGCACAATCAAATCAAATCAAAATAAATCAAAATAAAAGCATGAAAAATACATGAAGAGTAAGATCCACAACCATGTTACAGACTGATTTTACTTGACTTATTACAGTGAAAGTCAGGTGGTGTAATTAGTTTCACATCATTACCGCTACGTGTTTTGGAACCACACTTAACTACAGGTATCATTAAAGTTAAGGAATTGCTTTTTTATGAGGAGAGAAACATTTACAGCTCTACAAAACACAGACTAGCCATCAGGGAAAACATACTAACATCTGAATTTAATCATATGTTCCTTCCATCTCAACAAATGGACTTCAGAAAGTTTAGTACCAATGCAGTAGTATCAACACAAGATGTGGAAAATATTCTTCTGGTTAAAATGTATTTGGAAGAAATATTTCAGACTGCTGTTTTCATATGTCAAGCTTCCCCCAGATTGAAGTTCATAAAGAAAACAAAAAAACTTTTTCCATCTACTTTGTTCTGCCCATTTTTTATTTGCTGCTTGCATACATGGAAAAAAAGTTGATTTTGCAACATGAAATATTATGACTTACAGCTTGTTGAAAGGATCATTACATATTTCCTCCTATTTCTTTCCTTCTGCTATTAACACTTTTCCAAGCAATAGCTATATTCTGCATAACCGTATCTTGACAGCAGATCTCTACACAAATCAACATTTAAGGTATAATCCATGACATTTAAAATCTGCAAGTGCTGTTCCTACCTGATGACGATCTTGCTACTTATTACAGAACAATCTGCTTCTATAAAAGTGGCTGAATAAATAAGCTTTTTCCAGGAAAGAATAAGGTATAACTTCTATATTTTCTAAAGATTTTCCAACCCATGATATAAGAAAAATTTCACTATATATCTGCATGGTAATAGGATTTATATAGGCTGTAAATCTCTTTTCATCCCTTTTTAAAATACTGATTTCATGATTCTTTCTTAGAAGACTAAGCACCAAAAATAGCTTTCTCTGAGTATCTCTGAGTTCTCTCAAAATTTGACTTTCAAAAGCAAAACAGTAAGACAATGAAACTGGTCTGTGAAAAAGCAAAAGGCCTCCAAGCAAGTATCTTGGCTTGTGTGTATCTAACGAAAAAAAAAAATCTATGGCTAAATCTACTTGGACATTTGGTTATCCACATGATAATTTTTAGCTCTACATTTCCACAGAAACCATGAAACTGGTGCAAAAATTACGGGAAAGCATATGTGCTGGGGCTGGAATCCAAACCTTTGGGAAGCCAATATTCCTCCTTATGTCTTTCTGCAAAAATACTATTTGAAACTAGTCCAAGAACTATTTCCTAAAAGGCTTCTCATTACTAGGGACTTTCCTCAACAATTTAACACTCTCATATTCCAAGATGCTAAGGTTGTGCTGCCTTTTGACTAATGTTCAAATTCCTAACCTTACTCCCTTTCTGAATGTGCTCTGAATTCCAGAATGATGCCGTCTGCCAGCAGACCCTCCTTGCACTCAGGGTTACACAGGTTTGTGTCAACTAAATTATTACTAACTGGATCCCAGCTACTCCTTTGCATCCAGGAATGGTTCTGCGCTGAAGTTAGCACTTTTTGAGCAGGTTCAGTATCTCTGTGGGGAAAAAAATCATTAACTCTGAATAATCCAAAACATGATGTATCTCTGGAAATCTGTGCAGAAATGCAGCTTTCATTTTTCTAAATCTGATTTCTGAAAGAGTAGGTCTGTCTCTTTTGGTGTTTGAATCCCTGGAGGAGTCAGTGGCCCACTGAAGATGAGACTGCTTTAGATTTACTGCAAATCAATGAGTGCTGAGTTCATAATTTACTTTGGTTATATTCTAAGTGACTTTTCTCTTGGATGATGGCTTGATAAAACTGTCATTCAACTAAAGAAAAAAGTTCATCACCACAAGTTTCAAAAATGCTTCTACTGATTCTTGGGATCATAGAGAAGCCAAATGGCACATATGGATCAACGATAGATGTCTTTTCCATGCTGAAACTTTAGGTTAAAAAAAATCTCCTCCCTGGTCTGAAAAAACATCAAAGAAACTGTCAAGAGTTTCTTGGATCAAATTCAGCTCTGAAGTAGCTCTTTATTTTACAAGGAAGATTAACCAGATGATGCAGGACATTCACACTTCTTTGATTCCTTTGACATTATTCCTTTTGGGATTTCTCTGATCTGTTTCACAAGGCAGTTCTGCTTGAAGCACCTGAAGAGGGCCTATGCCAAATATAATTCCTCCACAGGACAGAAAAGAGCTTCTTCTCCCTTATTGGCCTTCCCTTTGGATACTTCAGCAGACCTTGGCTGGCCAAGGACAACAGATCACAACTGAAAGAAACACTTAGCCAAAGCTTCAGAGAAGTTTCTAGCCCCAAAAGTGTAACTAAGGAGAAATGGAAGGGCTCGGAGCACAATCTATCCTAGCTTAACTGTCAGGTACGTAAGGCTGGGAACATTTTTGTGGTCATTGCTATGGCCAAACCTCTTCTATCCTGTGACAATTCACATCTCTTTCAAAAAGCATTAAAAAAAAAGTTTCATCCTTTTACAAACAAAGCTTTACAATGTCTTATTTCAAATAATGTGCCCGTAGCTTTAAATTTTTAAAGAACTCTTTTGATCATTTCTAGTACTTTGAAAAACTTTAAATCCCATATGTATTGGATTTTTTGTTAAAACCTATAAAAAGTTGGAGGGGGAAGATACTTTCCCTTAGATCATAATCCCTTAGTTGATTTCTTTCTATCATTTCCATTTCTGGTGGACAGGATACTAAAAGTAAAGAAACATACAGCCTGCATCTTAAAACTAGATATATTTTCCTATTTTCACTCCATTCAGTCTTACCACACCAAGCAGAGCAAAATGGAATAGCAAAAAATTACCACATTCTTTCAGGTTGCATATTTATGTCACTGGGACTTAAGTGTAATGCGATCCTAAATGCCATGCTTTTGAGGGAGGGCTTGTCTAAACCAGAAGCAAAATACACAGAAGAGGAAAAAGAGTAAAAAGTAAAGATTCTAGACAAAAGAAGTTGTCAAAAGAATAAATTAAGTGAAATAAAGTGAAAAAGCAGGCAGCACAGGATGACATTCTAAGAATAATCCGTACTGTGTACGAATGCCCTAAATGCAAAACCTACACTGGAATATTAAAAAAAGAAAAAAAAACCCAAAAGCAGACATATAGGTAATCTATATGTCCTATACTGATTTACCTACAGCAATGTATTACATATATTTTTTAGGAATATAATTTAGTCTTTTTTTAACTGTTGACTGGAAATTAGAAAGTGTAATGCCCATTTACAAGAAGGGGCAGAACCACAAGCCTGTCAGCCTGACCTTGGTACCAGGGAAGGTCATGGAGCAGATCATCCTGAGTGACACCACACACCATGTGCAGGCCAACTAGGGTATTGCGCCCAGTCAGTATGTGTTTAGGAAAGACAGCTCCTGCTTGACCAATTTGTCTGTTTTTATGACAAAAGTAACCTGCTTAGCAGATGAGGGAAAGTCCATGCATGTTGTCTACCTGGATTTCAGTAATGTGTTTGACACCATCTCCACAGCATCCTACTGGACCAACTGGCTACTCATGGCATGGATGGCTGTACTCTTTGCTGGGTGAAAAACTGACTGGATGGCCATGTGCAGAGAGTGATGGTGAATGGAACTAAATCCAGCTGGTGTCCGGTTGCAAGTGGTGTTCCCCAGGGCTCAGTATTGGGGCTGGTCCTGTTTAATATCTTTGTCAATGACCTGGATGAGGGGAGCAAGTGCACCCTAAGCAAGTTCACAGATGACACTGAGTTAGGTGAGAGTGTTAATGTGCTGGAGGGCAGGAAGACCCTGCAGAGGGATCCAAACAGGCTAGACAGATGGGCTGAGGCCAATTGGATGAGATTCAACAAGGCCAAGTGACAGGTTCTGCACTCAGGTCACAACAACCTCAGGCAGTGCTACAGACTGGGGGCAGAGTCATTGGAAAGCTGCTCAGCAAAAAGGGACTTAGGGGTGCTGGTTGGCTGAACGCAAGCCAGCGGTGTGCCCAGGTGGCCAAGAAGGCCAATGACTTCTGTTAGACACCAGATCAGTAACTGTAGGGTCAGAACCACCTTGTGGGGAGTGTGTGTGTGTGTGTGGAGGGGGAAGGGATGGGTCGAACCTCACAGAGGTAGGTTGGTGTTGTATCCCTCATGGCAGGTCCCTGGAGCCCACACAGGGAAGCCCTGGAGTAGCTGTCAGTCACAAATAGCCCAGGAAAATTATAACACAACATACCTTCTGGAGCCCCTAACCCAGGCTCAGAATGGCAGGGACAGTGAGGACATTGCCCTTCACCCTGGCCTGGAACCCCAGAGCGGCTAGTGGGTCAGAGGCCCCACCTGGAGGGGTTGGCCACAGGAACCAGGGGAGAAAAAACCAAAGGCATGTGTTTGCCTCATGTCATGGCCCTGCCACCTGGATGAGTGAGAGCTGGTCTCTACAATTTCAGGGGTAGCTATCTCTTCTTCTTTCTCCTTCTCTCTTCTTGCTCTCTCTGCTTCTCTTTCTTTGCTCCTTTCTTGATGTTTTGGGGTGGCTTGGAGCTGGAGAGATTGGATTTTGACTTAAGGGTTGTGGATTAATATGTGCTGGGTTGGTATTGTAGTGGAACATTTTGTCTAGCTTGTGCAGTGCCCTTTTTGAACCTCTGTCAAGTTCCCTTATCTTCTCCCCTAAATTAGAAAAGAAATCTCTTGGGAACAAGTCTGTGGATTATTCTCTTAAAGCTGTCTCGAGACATGAAAGAACCCTATACCTATACTTTAAAGTAAAACTCCTAGCTGAGCCCATGAGCCCGCAGCTCCAGGTCTGGAGTCTTACAGCACCCTGGCCTGTATCAGGAATAGTGTGGCCAGCAGGAGTAGGGCAGTGATTGTCTCCCTGTACTCAGCACTAGTGAGGGCACACCTCAAGTGCTGTGTCCAGTTCTGGGCCCCTCACTTCAAAAGGACAATGAAGTGCTGGAGCATGACCAGAGCAGGGCAACAGAGCTGGTGAAGGGTCTGGAGCATAAATCTTATGAGGAGCAGTTGAGGGTGTTTAATGTGGAGAAAAAGGAGGCTCAGGGGGGACCTCATCGCTCTACAACAACTTGAATAAAGGGTGTAGGGAGGTGGAGAATGCTCTCTGCCAAGTCTCAAATGAAAATATGAGAAAAAATGACCTTAGGTTGTGCCAGGAGAGATTCAGATTAGATATTACCAAAAAAAAAATTTCCACTGAAAGTGTAGTTAAGCATTGGAATATATTGCCCGGAGAGATGGTGGAATCACCATCTCTGGAAGTCTTCAAGGTGTCTGAATGCGGCACTTGAGGATATGGTTTAGGGGTGATTACGGTTGTGCTAGTCTGAGAATTGGACTAGATGATCTTGCAGGTCTCTTTGAACCTTGATGATTCTGTTATTATGTGAAATTTGACAAAAAAAGACCCTCCAGACAGCCTCTCACATCAAGAACTCTTAAAAATACCCAATCCTTCTGACAAAATCGTAGAATTATTTTTCCTTTCTTCTAGAACATGAAACTCTGCCAGTAACACTTTAGTGTTGTCAGCTTATTCTTAAGCAGCACAACACCCTGGCATCTCTCACAGTATTTCAAATCAGTTGCATAAAATCCACAGCAATTGACTTCAGAATTTGGTCTTTTTATCTGCTATGGAAATTTCCTTGTTTATATTAGATCTTTGGACAACTCTTAACTCCACTGACATAACAAATAGTATCATCCTTGAAACAGTTATTGAAAACAAGCAGAGTCAGTGTGTTATACTTCAACCTTGCAATGGCCCATCTGAATATTAATGGATACAGTCTGGAAGATTAAGGAGACATTTGTCTTCTCTATTCAGAGTAAGAACACATTCTGCTCAGATTCAGAAAGTCAAAGCACCATTTCACATTATATCACAGAACTTAATCAACAATGTCCTAGCAGTGAGGCTTTAAATAAGATCTTTATTTTAGGAAAATAACTGTTTTTAGCCCTTCATCAATGGACATTAGGACTGACACTATCACTGTTTCAACAACCCAGGCTGGTCTTTACATATTTTATAGGAGCAACTAATCTTGCCTTCATCCTAGAATGCTTTATCTTTATCCCCAAAGAGACTTGTGGGTACTTACAAAGACGCAAAGATGTTAGTCCCCCTAGAGGCATTTTATCATTAGTGGAAACATAAGAACATTTAAAAGATTAATGTAAAATAGGAAACATAAAAAGACTTCATTTAAAAGATGAGTAAGAACATCTTGTTTAGATTCTGCTTTGAATCAACCTTTTACAAAGCCTGTCCTTCCATGTTGACTATATAGTTATGAAAGATACACTGATAGCATATGTAAAAGCTGGAGGCAATTCTTAATTAGAAACCCCTACTTCTGCCGAATCTTAAAAACAAAGTTTATAGGAGTAATATTTACTGTTTCCATAGGCACTAAGCTGTCTAAGGAACCACAGCATTTCCTGAAATTACTCATAGCAATTCTGGGGCAAAATCAACAGAAAGTTTATTATGAAAATATTGATAAAACCTTTCCAAGTTTGATCACAGGAGGCAAAATTAGCCTAGTCTTACTGGCTGATATTTACTTTTGCCTAAATAAAATAACCCGATATAACAGCATAGTGGCAATACAATTATACAGCAGAATCAGATTCATATTAATACCTTAAAAACAAACATTTCTTTGCTTCTGTGATTACTCTGATAAATACCATAGACTTGCCTCAGAATTATTTTTTTTTCAGCAATAGATCATTATTAGTCAAAACCAAAATCTGGTGATATCTCAATTATTGCTTTATCAACTAAGCTTTTCAGGATTATGCTTACATAACCTGTGGCTGATACATGAAATGCTACTCAAAACTGGTGTCTAACCTGATGAATAAAATGAAAAAGTTCATGAGAATGAGAAGAGAGGTTTTGTCCAGGGATATAAGCAAAAGAAAATGCTGAAAAACAGCAAAAAATGTAGGTCCAGGTTGGATTGGATTAATGAGCTTCAGTTAAAGCAAAATCTTAACTTTTACCAACGGAAAGGACCCAAGGTCTCCTGGACATCATCTAGAATTGAAATAAGCTTACTCCTTCCCCTCTTCTCTCATCAAAAGGAGACAGATAAAACATTTACTTCTGCTCACCCACCCCAAAAAGCTGCTCTGCCTTTTGCCCTTTTTGTTTCTCTGTATGAAGAGTTAGGATTCGACTGTAAGGAGTATCAGTTTTCACAAGTCTTAAGCTCTGAGCAGGTAAATGCTTATTGACCCATGACACTTTCTGTATCTTCCTGCAGGTATATCATTCTAGAGCAATCTTGAGTTGCCGCATATTTCAGCTTCTGTTTTTCACTGGAAAAAGTGATTCCATTTCTCAACATCTAATACCACTCTAACAGTGTTGAAGCCTTTTTTCCTTCTCCCAGGCAGGAAAACAAGACGTTTTTATAATCCATGGAAACGTAAAACTGGAAAAAAGGTATTTTTTTTCTTCTACATCATGAGCCCTGTGCCTTTTTTATAGCAACACAAGATTCTGATTTGAATTAATCAAAAATTTTGTACTATCAAAGACAAATGACACAATTTTAAGTTTCTTTAAAAAGAGTATCTGAGTAGCATATATTCTTTAATATTTCATACTGAATAAAATCAAAAGGTACTCACTACTACTACTTTAAACTATATTCAATGTATTTTATTTTAGCCATACATCAGCCACTGCATGTTGAAGTAAAGCAACTAAATATCTTCTGAATTCATTTGCTAACCTTAAATTTGACGTTTTGCATGAGAAATAGCACAAGCAAGTATACGCCTACAGACACCAGTGCACACAGCCACATTTTATCATCAGTCCCTTACCAAATGCTCGTGTAACTTTGCCAAATATTAGCAACTTGGTGTGAAATTACTACTTTTCCTCTTCTATCATGATGAAAATTTTTAGCAATCATAGTTCAGCTTTTGCTGAGAGTGAGTTTAAAATTAGTTTATCCATTGTTACATGTCTTTCCACCATCATTTAGTAGCTTCACCACCGCTTTTGGGCTAGAAAGAATCTTGTGCAAAAAAAAATCAAGAAGGAAAAACAAATTCATTACCTGTGCTCATAAAAATAAACCTAGATGTATGAGTTGTAAATCTGAAAAATAAAAAACTCATCATTTATATACACCCTAAGAACTTCATAAGGATTTTCTCCAATCAGTTGCTCAGCTTTCTTAGATGCACTCATTTTTTATGAAAATATTAAGAAATTATTTCTTATGAAGAAATAATTAAATGTTTACGTGGATCTGTGATTTAGTCGTGTTTACAGAATTCTCAGAGAGTTTTCTTCTCTTTCTTCTTCATGCACCCTCAGGACATTGTGAAGGCAGAACACACAGTTGTCCTGCCATTTCAGCATTTCAACATTTCAAATCAACTGATATTAGATTATAATTCTTAGAGAAGAAATCTAGGGCTATGCCACTTAAAACTTCTCAATAACAGAAGACAGCTCAAAAATCTTAAGGAAAAAACCTCTTGTCTGATCCACTGTGCATCTGTAAAGCTCCAAATGCAGAATGAAACCTTAAGATGTTATCTCATCGCAAATTACACAGTTTTAACAATCAATGCAAGAATCACTTTCCGGGGATTAAAGTTGTTATCTGGATGAATAGAAAGAGACATACAAACTGGTCTCAGCAGCTTGCAGTAACATCTAGGAAGCAGCTATTGCACTGCAAGAAGAGTACTTTTCTGACAGATTCTAAGATATTAACACTGACTGTTTTCATAAGTATGGTCTGTAAGTGGAAAGATTAACAGTAAAGTAATAGTACATAGAAAAGTAAATAATCACTTTGAATTTTAGTAGACTCTGAAAATTATCATTATGAAAATAATCTATTTCTAAGTCACTTGTTTTAGAAACTCAGTAAAATATTGTATGCTAACTGCTTAGCAGAGACTGTGCTATTGCAACACAGAACAAACTAAATTAGTTTTGGAAGATTCATGCCAAACTATTCTGTGATGTTATCAGAGCACAAATAGTTCCTTGTTTTAACAGACTCATAGGTAAGATAAAAGGCATTTTTAATCAAGAGTCCAACTTTTCTGTGAATGTAAGAATCATATTTTAAGATGAATGGTACATACACTTTGTTTAAATAATGAACAGATAGTATAGTAAGAGCAGTCAGTGTGCAATTAGACTCGTGTCTAATTAACAGTGATAACAAAAGCACATAAAACACTTCAGTAAATACAGAGCTCAAATCAGTGTATGGAAGAAGAATTATTTATCTAATCATTAAATCAGAGTGATTCTGAGCTTTGCTGTTGCCCGTGAAAATTTGGTGCCCAACCTCTTTAAAATACTAATCTTTGCTGGCGCTCCCTTTGAAAGATTTTGTAGAAATTGACAGGGTAGCCTCATAATGTTTTTATTCACTGTCTTTGAGACTCCAGTACCAGAAAGCAAAGGATTCATCTCAGTCAATAATTGGAAAATTTGTAAATCAGAATATGTTGTCACTTCTTCTATCAGAAGCAATTCTGTTCAAGATGAAACAGATTGTTGACAAAATGGCCTTAGAAAGATCCTACTTCTTCATGAACAGTCTTATAGACTGAGACAAAGTCAATATCAATGAAGAGAAACAGTCTGAGAAGCCCTATCTGCATAATATTACTCTGAATTACTGCAAGACTTGATTCAACCACCAGAATTTTTCAGCTCCTTTTACAGTAAGTGAAAAAACAACAAAAGAATTTTTAGTTTCTTTTTAGAACAACTAACAATGCAATGCTGTTTGTCAGTGAAAGGTTTTTTGACAAAAGAAATGCTTTCATTGATTACCCTGAATTATAAATTATAGCTCTCTAATTCTTCCTCTTATAAATGAATACTCTTCACAATCTAGTCTCACATGTCAGACAAAAAAGATGAAACTTTTATAATGGAAATTTAATTATAGTACAGGTTTTGCCAGTTGTCATTCCAAAGTCATCTATAATTATGCTCAGGTCATTAAATTTATTTTTTTTCATTTACTTGGCCAAACATGCCAGTTACACATTGGTTCATCCTCTCAAATTCAACACTGTACAACAGTAATTAAGTAAATTATTGAATTTTTTTTTATTTTTTAAGCTAATTGCAAACAAAACATCTGCAAAAACAGTCAAAACAAAGAATAACTGACAATTTTATTTTTTTTCCAAAGAACATAAATTTTGAGAAATGAAAAGGCACTTCTGCATGTCAAGAGTAAACACTTATTATTGCCTTTTTGCTTTACATGCATTTTCCCATATGTATAATTCTAAAAGATAACAGTCCACTATAAACATAATTTTCTACTGCAACATTTCTGCACCAAAATACCTTCAGAGAGCTTTTTGAAAGTTCTGAATCATGAATTAATGAATAAAACTGAACTCTCCCAAAAGAAAACCCTCTTTTCTCCTTCCAGGAAGTGGATCAAGTTTCACAGAATGAGTAGGCATGAACTAAATGCACAGATAGTTGTTAATATATTTAAAATAATAACAAGGGTGCTTAAATGATGGTATACATTGAAAGACAGCTAAATGCAGACATCAGCTATATAAATTTGAAAACAAAATTGTTACAAGTATTTTAGATGGTTGGGCATACTGAAATGCAAGACCCCTAAAACATTAACTTCATGGGCAGTTTTGTTTTAATCTCCACTATTTTTCTTTTAATACAGTACCTCATGATAATGCTATGCAATGCATTTCTCGATTTTATTTCTTATTTCTTTTTAGATATTTAAGTAAATATTTGCTTACTCAGTGCTTTCATGGTCAAATGTTTTATTTACTTTGGGCCAGAATTCATCTAGTCATGTAGGTACAGAGTAGCAAAAAAAAAGAAAACAGAGAAACTTTCCTCCCTCAGATGTTTGTGCT
>NW_020926924.1:0-4152 GCF_003984885.1 Neopelma chrysocephalum
TTATGACGATGCTTATTTTTTTGTCAGTAGTTTCTGGATTTAGTATACAGATGCACACAGGATCTAGAAATATTCATATAATGTATAAGCAACTTCAACTAGAAGTTTCTTGACAACTGAACATTCGCTTTGTGTTTATGCAAGCCTGTCGGCAGCACAACTGCATTTTAAACTACGTTATATTTGTTGGAACAAGTAAATTCATTGACTTGTAAATAGGATTGTGATATTAAGGATTCCATTTACAACAGTTAATCTGCAAAAACGGAACATAGCCATTAATAAGGTATTATAAACATTAATTGATATTGTTGTACTAGATCACAGAATCACAGAATGTTCTGAGTTGGAAGAGACTCACAACCTATCAGCTAAAGTCTGTGTGGATCAGTATTACTCACACAGGTGTTAGGGTTTAGTGGAAAGATCCCTGTACTGGAGAATTTGAAACCTCAGCTCAATTTCTGGATTAAGTGCTTGTCACTGTAAGATCATAAAAATCCTGCTCACTACCTCCAATTTGCATAACTAAATCCTCAGTTTGTAAAGCACTTTGATATTTAAAGAATCACAGAATAGAATCAAAGAATTGTTAAGGTTGGAAAAGACCTTCAAGATCATCTAGTCCAAAAATTAACCCAGCACTGCCAAGCCCACCATTAAACCATGTCCGTAAGTGTCATGTCTACATGTCTTCTAAATACCTCCAGGGATGGTAACTCCATCACTTCCCTAGGCAGCCTTTTCCAGTGGTTGACAATCTTTTCCATGAAGATTTTCCTAATGCTCAATCTAAACCTCTCGTGGAGAAACTTGAGGCCATTTTCTCTCGCTCAATCACTTGTTACTTGGGAGAAGAGACTGACACCTGCCTCCCTACAAGATCCTTTCAGGTAGGTGTAGAGACAGATAATGTCTTCACTGAGCCTCCTTTTCTGCAGGATAAACAACCCCAGTTCCCTTAGCTGCTCCCCATGAGACTTGTGGTCTAGACCCTTCACCATCTTCATTGGTGTTGAATTGGAAGCAGATCTTATCACTTTTTCAGTATGCTCTGAAAGCTGAAAGAAAAGCAATATGAGAGCCCTCAGCAATTCATACAACTGCATCGAAGCTACGCATATGTGTCACTCTGCTTTACTGATACATGACATCAGAAATGACAACAAACTGATGTTAGGGAAGGCAAGTGCTTAATTCAAGACAAACAGGTGCGCTAGGATGGTGTCCTGGGTGCAACTGCCCAGGCACTGGCAGAGGGGCTGCAGGGCGGCCTCTGTGAGGAGAGGCCAAGGTTGTCCTGTGCCACACACAGACAGCTCCAGCTGGCTCCAACCAACACATTTCAGGACATGGCTGTGAGGATGGGCAATCTTGTATTTTCAATTTGTCTTTGTTTCTCACTACCCAAGTCTATTTCAATTCACATAAATTCATATTCATTTTCCCCAAGTTGAGTCTGTTTTGCCTCTGACGGTAATTGGTAAGTGATCTCCCTCTCTTTACCTTGACCCATGACCTTTTCCATCTTATTTTGTCCCCAATCCTGTTGAGGAGAGGGAGAGAGAAAGCAACTGAGTAAGCGACTGGCAGTCAGAGCCAGCCACAAACTGGTTTGCTATTTTGAACCTTTGTAATTGCATTCAGGTACTAGTTCCCTGAATGAAGAACACGGTATCAAAGCCGCCATATATAGCAGCCTAAAATAGACAAGAAATTTTTTATACTGATTTTTTTTTAATTTTTGATGAATTCACACTGTATTAAGTATTGGAGGAGAAAGCAATCCTTTTAAATTCTATCAGCACTAGCAGCATGTAACCATGGTAATTAAAACAATATTATTTTTTAAAATTACAAAAGACTACTCAAGACATATAAAAACGAAGTATCCAAGAAGGAATATCTTTCTTTTGATAACCACAGTTCGTTAAGTCTGGAAAATTATTAAAGACAGACATTTTTTATTCCTGCTAAACAATTAGTTAGATATGCCACAGAATAAAGATTTTAATTAAGAATTAAATTAAACAGGGAGTTTGCATGGACAGAACTTTCAAGAAGCCTTAAAGCACATCACTGTTAGATGTCTGAGAGAGTATTTTTATTAGAATTTTCTTTCTCTGTATTTATACGAAGATTTCACAACCTTAACGTATATTTGCAAGTATTCTAACACAGGAGTGGTTCCCAACTGGAAAAGAAACTCACCACCAAAACCATTAAAAAATCTGTCCTTTTAAGAGTTAAAACAGAAAGTGCTCCCATGACAGCTCAGAAGCATATAAGTCTACTTCAGTCCTTTCACTGAAGTGAACTAAACATCTAGTACTACCATTAAGAATATAAGTGAATAGGGGTTGAGGGACTGGTCCCTCACAATGTAGTCCTTGCTTACGGCAGATGAAAAAACTCAGTAGGAAACAGCAAGGGACCACTTTAATACTGATTTATATAATAGTGTTTAGTATGACACAAAAGCATTTTTTATTTAACTCACTGATCTGAAACTTCTTCTAACACTGGCTTCTGCCAATAACAAAAAAAGATACATTCTTGGAAGCATTACAGTTCAATATGGCAAAACAGCTATCCCTGGAGAAAATCTGGTTTTGATTATGAACTAAAATAAGAAAAATGCTTCTGCAAGCCCAAATGTAGTTGTTTCCTCCCTGAATTCATGAGTGAATTCAGCCACTGCATAGCCATACATGTGATTGTCATAGAAAATGTTCTGTAGCCCATTACACTGAAGAAGGATTTGCAAGTTCAGAAGACACGTATCCTTTTCCCTTTCCAACATGCTGCAGAACATCAATTCCCCACAAGGGTCATATGGTGCATAGGATCCCTGTCGCGGCTTTCCACCTACAGCAATGGGACCTTAAAAGTTCCCAGACATTACCTGAAGCCCATTAGTGAAAGCAAGTTAGCAAAGGCAAGTTTTGCCTTAATTGAACAGGAACGTGGATGACAAACTACTGATAGGTGAAAGATGTAAGACAAACAAGTCTCACACGTTCCCAAGCTTCCCATCAAATACAAAATTGTCACCAGAAGTCAAAATACAACACGGTTACTAACAATAGGAGACTGTGGCACATAAGGTTAACCTCCTATCATATTCAGGGGACTTCTCATCCTTCCCACTTTTATTTAAACATGCAAATGCCCTAAGAGAGATGTCCACCACAGCACTATCATGTATCCCTGTGCATGGGCTCAATACTGTGACATGTCCTATGCTCTGGATGCATCCCAAGAACTTGCTGCCTTTCCTGAGTGACAGGTGTAGTAAAAGCTGCTGGCTCACATAAACACACTTTTGGTTTTCTTCATTTCTCTCTGCTGCCCTTGGCAAAATGCAGAAAGAAGTGGAGAGGGGAACAAAGGCTCCAGCTATTTTCAGCTTCCTACAGGAAGCATAAGGGACCCACCACAGACATGTAATTGGATAATGAGGGAGCTCAAGGATGCTGGAAACCTTTAGTTATTTCTATGTGGCCATACAGAGATGCTTAGTGAAAGCTCCAAGTTAACCAGACTGCCCAATAAAAAGCAGAAGTCCCAAAAGTCTAATCAGAAAGCCTTTTCTTGGTACTACTTGATTGTTCAGCTTAGCAGATTCAGGGCATATGAAAAAACAGCTGAATAAAGACAAAAGCTGATTATTTAAATTATGCTTTGGCTCAGAATGTCATCTGTCACTAGAGGGAAGCACTACATGTCAGTGCAATAGGTGACAGACGAAACCATGTAGTGTTTAGGCATGCTGTGCAATGCTACCTTATATATTTATAAGAGGGCTTTAAAAGCACAAACAAAAAGCTTAAAAAGCTGAACCTATTATTATGGTGATTTTGCTTTCTAGCAGAGGGAAGTCTAAATCATCTACTTTTACAAGTTCATGCCAAATCACCTATTCAAAATTTCTTTAGATAAATTCGCAGTAACAAGATTAAAAACACATACAAGAAGTTAGTTACAAATGGCAGAACAAACCCTAGGAGGCTTCTGGCAGCTTCACAGGCATTAATCATGGTCCATACAAAAGTATTCCCCAGGAATTCACATTAAATAAGGCAATAATTCCATCTAAAGTTCCTGTTGCAGAGCAATTTAAATTAGTAGTAGAATGGCTAAGGCTTAGTA
>NW_020926925.1:0-497 GCF_003984885.1 Neopelma chrysocephalum
TGTTGCAGAGCAATTTAAATTAGTAGTAGAATGGCTAAGGCTTAGTAAGAGAATAGGCCTAAAAAGCAGCACTCCAAAGTAGTAAGTTAGCAACCCTGTTTGTGAGCATGAAATGTACTGAAGAAGTAGAAACAATAATTAAAGGATTTAGTCAAGCATGTATATAATGATTTGTTACCTTGGATGTGGTGAGGGTCTGTTAAACAGTTACTAGGGGTAAGACAGCTTGAGTAGATTTATGATTAGAGTAGTTGATTGTCAATTGTTAGCAGTATGAGCTCGTTTGTAACTGAATGAGACTGTTCTGCTGTGGAACTGCACGTACTAATTTTGCCGTGGAAACCAAATGTAAACTTGTTTGTGTATAAAAGCTGAACTGAAAATGAGGGTCTTTGGAATCCTGACTTGGGACGTGAGTCCACAGGTTCCCGGGGCCCCGAATAAAGCACCGCATAAACCGACACTCTGTTGGTTTGTGTCTTTGTTTACGGGCAACA
>NW_020926926.1:0-814 GCF_003984885.1 Neopelma chrysocephalum
CCCCATTCCAGAGCATTTTCCATGTAGTCTGTGGCTGCCACTGCTGTTTGTTCCCAGAAACTGTTGTCTTTTTTTAATGTATAAACTAGTTAATTTATTTTTACATCTCTCCTGTTGGGATTTAGGGATTAGTTAACAAAACTCCCCTCCACATTTTTCAGTTTAGGGCTTTTGGAAAGGGAAGACTTGCCAAATACCCAAGTGACTGGCAAAAAATGAACTTCTCTGTGTGGTTGGTTTAAAATGAAATATAAATGGTACAATGTGTAGTTAAAATCATTTAAAACTTCCCATTTGCTTTCTTCAGACTCTGAGCCCCATTTCCCCCATAAAACATGGGTTACACATGTCAGGTTTCATTTGTTCGAGAATAAAGAGGCGAGAGAACTCTCAAAAAGCAACTGGAAGTTTTAAATGATTTTAACTACACATTGTACCATTTATATTTCATTTTAAACCAACCACACAGAGAAGTTCATTTTTTGCCAGTCACTTGGGTATTTGGCAAGTCTTCCCTTTCCAAAAGCCCTAAACTGAAAAATGTGGAGGGGAGTTTTGTTAACTAATCCCTAAATCCCAACAGGAGAGATGTAAAAATAAATTAACTAGTTTATACATTAAAAAAAGACAACAGTTTCTGGGAACAAACAGCAGTGGCAGCCACAGACTACATGGAAAATGCTCTGGAATGGGGTACTGTCTTGTTAATACTTTGATTATGCAAACATCCATAGTCTAGTGAAGCTCTCAGTCTTGGCAAGACAGTTCCCCATTCCAGAGCATTTTCCATGTAGTCTGTGGCTGCCACTGCTGT
>NW_020926927.1:0-550 GCF_003984885.1 Neopelma chrysocephalum
GGGGGAGAATTTAAAGACAAATTAATTAAATTTTTAGAAATATACATTTGAAATTATTCCTTGCATTTTGGCTTTGCTCCCGGTCTCCTGCCCACCGCCAGCGATGCCAGGGTTGGGAGCGGGGAGACCCGCACGCCGGAACGGCTGCCCCCTCGGTCGCCCCCCGGTTCTGTCACTGCTACTGTCAGCCCCGCATCCCGCCCCCCCGCCTCTCACCGTGCCGAGCCGAGCCGAGCCGAGCCGTAATGGCAGCGCCGAGCGGCGAAACGCGGCGGCTCCGCTGCGCCCTCCCCCCGCGCCGGTGCGGCTCCGCGGGGCGCAGCGAGAGGCGGGGATGCGGCTCCGCGGGGCGGGATGCGGGGCTGACAGTAGCAGTGACAGAACCGGGGGGCGACCGAGGGGGCAGCCGTTCCGGCGTGCGGGTCTCCCCGCTCCCAACCCTGGCATCGCTGGCGGTGGGCAGGAGACCGGGAGCAAAGCCAAAATGCAAGGAATAATTTCAAATGTATATTTCTAAAAATTTAATTAATTTGTCTTTAAATTCTCCCCC
>NW_020926928.1:0-495 GCF_003984885.1 Neopelma chrysocephalum
CTGCTATATGTTCCAGGAGGCTTCAGCATCATATTCCAGAGTGTTTTTAATGTACATCCCTTGTTATCTTTGCATCCCTGAACAATCTAAATTAGACACTCACACTCTGACCTTACAGTGATACCTGTGCTCTGCCTCTGCCTCCCTGTTCAATGTATATTAATCATATTGTACTTAATGTATTCCTTGAGTTGTGGTGGTGGGTGACAGGGAGGTAGAGGCAGAGCACAGGTATCACTGTAAGGTCAGAGTGTGAGTGTCTAATTTAGATTGTTCAGGGATGCAAAGATAACAAGGGATGTACATTAAAAACACTCTGGAATATGATGCTGAAGCCTCCTGGAACATATAGCAGGAGCTGCACACTTGATCACAGTTGTAAGAAATGCCAGAGATTTCAGCTGTAACAGCTGTCTGAGCATGGCAGTGGTGTGTTTGCAGCTCTCTGCTATATGTTCCAGGAGGCTTCAGCATCATATTCCAGAGTGTTTTTAA
>NW_020926929.1:0-319 GCF_003984885.1 Neopelma chrysocephalum
TCCTCTTCTCTTCCCTAGCTCACAGAGTCTGATGGCTGAAGGCAATTAGGTTAGTCAGGCATAATTTGTCCTTGGAAAGTTCATGCTGGCTATTCTTGTTCATCACCCTCTTTCTCTTGCTCTCAATGAGAACTGTCTTCGTACTAATTTCACTAATATCTTTACCAGAGGAAGAGAAGAGGTTCATTAGACTGTTAGATATTTTCTGACCAGAATGTTTTTGCTTATGATGTAAATAAACATGTAAGGTGAGTAACATTTGAAAATCTGACCCATAAAGCCATTTGTCATTTGATTTAATGCTCAAAAAGCAAAAACA
>NW_020926930.1:0-439 GCF_003984885.1 Neopelma chrysocephalum
TAAATATATTTACACTTATATACAATTTCACAAGGGAAAGGGAAAGGGGAAGGGGAAAAGGAACAAAACTAAAATAAAAAATATATATATATATGTATATATATCCCAATCAGTAGCCCGAGATCTAGTAACTAAAAAGTTAGCAAAGAAGATATCTCACTACTCTCCTGGGACAACCGAGAGTCGCTCCGGAACGATCGCCAGCAACCTCTGTCTCCCAAGGTCGGCAAGGCCTAACCAGGCCTCACTCCCCAACACGGCAGACTCAACAGCAGGGAACCTGCACCTCCAAGCCGCCGGAAGGAAAGAGAGCGAAGGCCTCTCCTCCTCTCTTCTTACAGTCTGGCTTACGTAAAAATCGTAGGGAATACTGGGTAAATCTGGACCCTTCCTTGGTTACAAACTGGTCACCAAGGAAGGCCTAGCCCAAACCACCACA
>NW_020926931.1:0-5854 GCF_003984885.1 Neopelma chrysocephalum
TTGGTTACAAACTGGTCACCAAGGAAGGCCTAGCCCAAACCACCACATTCTCCACCCCTTATTCCATACTATTTTTACGTAACACCTGTATCTCACGTTCGCCTACATCCCGCGCGTATAAATACATATATACATATATATATAGTTCTTGTTGGTCTTTCGGCGCAGTTGTCTCATCGTTGGAAAAATCAATACCGATGTCAGTTCAATTCAGTCCAGATCTTTGGTCTCCTCAGTCACAACTACAGTTCTGATTTATGGCTGTTTCATCGTTCTGGGCTGTCTCATCACTGGATACCAGCATCAGCTTAGTTCAGGTCTCTCTCTCTCTCTCATCTGGTGACTGGTTTCCTGTAAAAACACAACTCAGGACATACAATTAGTTTTTCCCCAAGACTAAATTTCCTTGAGGCACACATTGGATGACTCCATCCTTCCTCATTATCCACCACGTATGTCCTGGCCCTTGAGCAAAGACAATCCCACGAATGGGTTTGTCTTGGCCTGAGGCAGGGGTAACCCAAACAGCTTTCCCTAGCATTCCCCTCAAATGGATTGCTGG
Organism: Neopelma chrysocephalum; assembly: GCF_003984885.1. Taxonomy (NCBI): domain Eukaryota; kingdom Metazoa; phylum Chordata; class Aves; order Passeriformes; family Pipridae; genus Neopelma; species Neopelma chrysocephalum. Next base: position 563 of record NW_020926931.1, read on the forward strand.
AACTTTATCTCCATCAACAATGTGAAGGGATTCTGCTTGTGCGGGGCCAGCTCGATTGAGAGAACCCCTGGTGTTAACTAGCCAGGTAACCTTGGCTAAGTTCTTGTCCCAGTTTTTATAAGTTCCCTCACCTAGTGACTGTAGAGTTGTCTTCAACAGTCCGTTATATCTTTCAACCTTCCCAGCAGCTGGTGCATGATAGGGAATGTGGTACACCCATTCGATACCATGTTCCCTCGCCCAAGTGGTGACTAATTCATTTTTGAAATGAGTCCCATTGTCCGACTCAATACGTTCTGGGGTCCCGTGTCTCCACAGGACTTGCTTTTCAAGGCCTAAAATGGTATTCCGGGCCGTTGCGTGGGGCACTGAAAAAGTTTCTAGCCATCCCGTTGTTGCTTCCACCATGGTAAGTACATAGCATTTACCTTGGCGGATCTGTGGCAGTTTGATATAATCAACCTGCCATGCCTCTCCATACTTATACTTATCCCATCGTCCACCATACCACAGGGGCTTCAGTCTTTTTGCCTGCTTAATAGCGGCACAAGTCTCACAATCATGGATAACTTCAGAAATTATATCCGTGGTTAAATCCACCCCTCGGTCTCGTGCCCATCTGTGAGTGGCATCTCGGCCCTGATGACCGGAAGCATCATGGGCCCATCGAGCCAGAAACAGCTCTCCCTTCTGCTGCCAGTCTAGGTCTACTTGTGACACTCCTATCTGTGCAGCTCGGTCCACTTCTCTGTTGTTATCGTGTTCTTCATTAACTCGCTTCTTGGACACATGGGCATCTACATGGTGGACTCTCACATTCAGATTCTCGCTCTGGCAGTGATGTCCTGCCACAAGTCAGCAGCCCAGATGGGTTTTCCTCCACGCCTCCAGTTCATCTTTTTCCATAGGTCTAACCATCCCCATAGGGCATTGGCTATCATCCACGAGTCAGTGTAGAGGTAGAGCCTTGGCCATCCTTCTCGTTCGGCAATGTCCAGGGCCAATTGGACGGCTTTGAGCTCTGCAAATTGACTCGACTCGCCTTGACCCTCAGCAGCTTCTGCCACTCATCGGGTGGGACTCTAAACAGCTGCTTTCCACTTCCGGTTCTTTCCTACAATACGGCAAGAACCATCAGTGAAAAGGGCATAATGCCTTTCTTCATCTGGCAGCTGATCAAATGGCGGAGCTTCTTCAGCTCGGTTCACTGGCTCTTCTTCTTCTTCTGCCAGACTGAAGTTCCCACCTTCAGGCCAATTTGTGATAACCTCCAGAATTCCAGGGCGATTTGAGCTTCCCAATTGTACACGCTGCGTAATCAAGGCTATCCACTTGCTCCATGTAGCATCGGTGGCATGATGTGTGGGGGGCACCTTCCCTTTGAACATCCAATTCAGGACTGGTAGTCGAGGTGCTAGGAGGAGCTGTGTTTCAGTGCCAATCACTTCTGAGGCTGCTTGTATGCCTTCATAGGCCGCCAGAATTTCCTTTTCCACAGGAGTGTAGTTGACTTCAGAACCCCTGTAGCTTCGGCTCCAGAAGCCAAGTGGTCGCCCTCGCGTCTCACCAGGCACCTTTTGCCAGAGGCTTCAGGAGGGACCTTTATCTCCAACTGTAGTGTAAAGTACGTTCTTCACGTCTGGTCCCGTCCGAACTGGTCCAAGAGCCACGGCATGTGCAATCTCTTGTTTGATCTGTTTAAATGCCTGTTGCTGTTCAGGACCCCATTGAAAGGTATTCTTTTACGGGTCACAAAGTGAAGAGGGCTCACAATCTGGCTATACCCAGGGATGTGCATTCTCCAGAAGCCTATGGCCCCCAGGAAAGCTTGTGTCTCCTTCTTGTTGGTGGGTGGAGCCATGGCTACAATCTTATTAATGACATCTGTTGGTATCTGGCGTCGTCCATCTTGCCATTTCACCCCTAGGAATTGGATCTCCCTGGCAGGTCCCTTGACCTTATTCTTCTTAATGGCGAAACCGGCATCAAGGAGAATCTGGATGATTTCCTCTCCTTTCTCGAAAACTTCTTCCGCTGTGTCCCCCCATACAATGATGTCGTCAATGTACTGGATATGTTCTGGGGCCTTGCCCTTCTCCAGTGTGGCCTGAATCAGTCCATGGCAGATTGTTGGACTGTGCTTCCACCCCTGGGGCAGTCAGTTCCACGTGTACTGCACACCTCTCCACGTGAAAGCAAACTACCGCCTGCACTCCGCTGCTAAGGGAATGGAGAAAAATGCATTGGCGATGTCGATGGTGGCATACCACTTTGCTGTCTTGGACTCCAGCTCGTATTGGAGCTCCAACATGTCTGGTACAGCAGCACTCAATGGTGGTGTGACTTCATTCAAGCCACGATAGTCCACCGTCAGTCTCCATTCGCCATTGGACTTGCGTACAGGCCAAATGGGGCTATTGAAGGGTGAGTGTGTTCTACTAACCACCCCTTGGCTTTCCAGCTTGCGTATCATCTTATGGATGGGGATCACAGCGTCTCGATTCGTCCGGTACTGTCGCCTATGCACTGTCTTAGTGGCTGTTGGCACTCGCTGGTCCTCGACTCGCAGTAGTCCCACAACAGAAGGATCTTCTGAGAGGCCGGGCAGGGCAGATAATTGTTTGGATTCCTCTTCAGTCACCGCGGCTATACCAAAAGCCCATCGGTACCCCTTCGGGTCTTTGAAGTATCCTCTCCTGAGGTAATCCATGCCAAGAATGCAAGGGGCTTCTGGCCCTGTCACAATGGAATGTTTTTCCCATTGGTCTCCTGTCAGGCTTATTTCGGCCTCTACCACCGACAGCTCTTGAGACCCTCCTGTCACCCCAGAAATTGAAACAGTCTCTGTGCTCACATGTCCTGAGGGCATTAACGTGCACTGTGCGCCGGTATCTATTAACGCCTGGTATCTCTGAGGATCCGATGTGCCAGGCCATCAAACCCACACAGTCCAATAAACTCTGTTATCTTTCTTGTCCCTTTCCTTCTCCTGGCAGAAGGCAGGGCCCCTCTATTGGTTCTGGTTGGAGTATTCACCGTCGGATCTTTGCTTTGGCTTGTCAGAGGCTTTCCTGTCGTCCTGGAAAAGGACTCCAGACCTCCTGCGTCTGGGAGATCTCAGTTCTTTTTCAAAGAAGTCTGCATCTACTACATAGACAACTTCCTTATTGGCTTCCTTGCGTTTTAGTTCTCTCACTCTGGCCTCAAGTCTGGAAGTAGATTCACCATCCCACTTCCTCATGTTTTCTCCATGGGCGCGCAGATAAGACCACAGTTCACTGCGCTTAGATTTACACTTAGGGTTTTCGCTCCTTCTGCGTGTGACGGAAGGAGATCGTGAGCGGGACCTGGACCAAGATCGAGATCGTGGTCGAGACCGGTCTGCTGATCTGTCTCTGTAGCGTCTGTCCCTGTAGTCTCCGTAGTCATCTTCATAATTAGAGCACCCGTAAGACTCGTCTCTCTCAGGTCTTCGTCTGTAACCAGAATCAGAATAGTCTCTAGAAAACTCATTCCTAGATTCTATTGTTTCCTTTAGATGTCGCAGAACCGTACACAGCATGCTCACAGGCGTTTCTGGCATGTTTGGAAGCATTACTCCTGCCAAGGTATGGACATATGATGCAGGAGCACTCTGGATTATCTTCTTCCACATGGGCATTGTGCAAGCGGTAACCTCTGGGTCATCAGTGACGGGACCATATTGAGCGTCATCATACATAAGTTCCAACAATGCCAATTCTCTTAGGTACTGGATGGCGTCTTCTATCTTGGTCCACCTCCTCATGGGGCATTGTAAATAGTCTTTAAATGGAAACCTTTGTCTCACACTTAAGACCAGTCGCGCCCAAAGACTGAGGTCAGGTTTCTCCTCTGCAATTAAGCGATCAAGTTCATGATCTCCGGAGATGGAAGCTAGTTGTTCTGCTTCAGCAGTTGACAATATGTGACCTCTAGCCCCACGGTCTCGGCATCGGAGCAACCACGATAGAATTCGCTCACCAGGCCGACGAGTGTAGTCTTTTTGTAAGTCCCAGAGTTCTGATGGGGTCATTGACCACAACTCTGTAGTTTCCATTTTTGGGGGTGGTGCTGCTCGTGGAGGTGGAGTTCTGGCACTGGTATCAGTATCAGTCCCCTCTCCCGTATCTTCTGACTTGTTTTGATCTCCATCTGGTCGTAGGCTTAAAGTTTCGGGCACTGGTACCCACGACTTCCTTTTCACTACAGGGGCGAGAGGTATCTCAGGTGGTGTAGTCTGGTTCCGCTTTCAGTGCATGTAGTAGAGGTGGCGTTGGTCTCAGGTGGCAGGGTTTGAGTTTCCGCCTCAGCCTTAGCCTTCCGAGCATAGTCCACAGCAGCTCGATAGGCACTCGCCAGGCCCCAGTACAAAGCAAAAAACTGCATATTTGGGTCCTCGTAAGAAAAACACCCTTCTGCCAGACGACGTGCCACGTCATCAGGATCAAACACCTGCTCTGGTGTGAAATCCCAACTAATGGGAGGTGTCACGCACCCTACCAATTTACCAAAGTTGACCCAGATTCCTTGCCATCCAGGGACTGGTTTTCTCAAGGCCCTTCCCAAAGTTCCAGCAAATCCCTTTGAGTTTTGGCATTTCCTGCAACAAGAAAAGCAGTACCACACCACCTTTCCAATGTTAAATACCACTTCCATGGCTTTTAAGAATAGTAAAACCATTGCCAAACAATTTAGGTAAGGATTGGGGCCAATTTTGATCCCAGGGACCTCAGTCACTAGGCCCTTGATGTCATAATTAAGGAAAGGCAGGTATTGGTAGGTGCCTTTAGGGTTAGTTCTCACTGGATACCCAGCAGCATATATAAAAACGGCCAAAATAACCAAAAAAATGAATAAAAAGGCCATGTTTATATATTTTCTCTCTCTTTGTTCCCAAACAAAGGTATATTTATATAAACAATAGGTTCTTGGCTGCTCTCCCGGTAGTGTTCCCAAACAATGGGCAGTGTTTGCACCAACTTGGCTCCCTTCCCAGACCTGTTCCCAAACAACCGTGGCAAAAACCAAAACAAACCGGAGATAACCAGAGATAACTGGGCAGAAACACCAAAACAAGGTGATATGGTTTGAAGCTGGCTCCCTGCCAAGTCTCCAAACCTTACCACCAGAAGTCCCCCCCCCCAACAAAAAAAACCTCAGGGAGAAGAGGGAGAAAGAACTAAGAAAAACCCGAAAACGAGAGAGACAACCAAAGTGATATATATAAATATATTTACACTTATATACAATTTCACAAGGGAAAGGGAAAGG
>NW_020926932.1:0-350 GCF_003984885.1 Neopelma chrysocephalum
TTTTTTTTTCCCATAATGACTGGTAATTCTGCATTTGTCAAATGAAAGATAATATGGAATAAACTTTTCACTTCATTTTATTGTTAGATTTCCTGGATTTGCAAAACCTGGAATGGAACAGTATCTGTTGGCAAAGCACACCACCCACACAGAAAAATTACACACGTCCCCAACTTACAATTATGGGAATTTTCTCTTTGGGTTTTGCTAGCTGCTTTGCCAACAGATACTGTTCCATTCCAGGTTTTGCAAATCCAGGAAATCTAACAATAAAATGAAGTGAAAAGTTTATTCCATATTATCTTTCATTTGACAAATGCAGAATTACCAGTCATTATGGGAAAAAAAAA
>NW_020926933.1:0-308 GCF_003984885.1 Neopelma chrysocephalum
TGTGTGTGTGTATTTTCAGAGACGGTGGGCTGCAGGGGAGTGACAGATGTTACTTTGTGTCTTCCTATTATGTTTGCTCTGACGGACTGCAGAGCTCAAATAGCACTTTGCTCTGGAAGAAGGGGCCCGTATTACACACACACACACAAAAGAAAAACCTGGATGTCAGTAGCTAAAAGTTTTCCGCTTTTTTCAGGGCAAATTGTTGGTTGTTAAAGTAATTGACATTAATTCTTTTCTATATCTGAGAAATACTTAGGGTTTTTTTTTCCCATAATGACTGGTAATTCTGCATTTGTCAAATGAAA
>NW_020926934.1:0-307 GCF_003984885.1 Neopelma chrysocephalum
ACAACTCAAGTTACAGTACAAAGGTTACAACTCAAGTTACAGTACAAGTTACAAGTCACAACACAAGTTACAGTACACAGGTTACAACTCAAGTTACAGTACACAGGTTACAACTCAAGTTACAGTACAAAGGTTACAACACAAATTACAGTACAAAGGTTACAACACAAATTACAGTACAAAGGTTACAACACAAGTTACAGTACAAAGGTTACAACTCAAGTTACAGTACAAAGGTTACAACTCAAGTTACAGTACAAAGGTTACAACTCAAGTTACAGTACAAAGGTTACAACTCAAGTTACAG
>NW_020926934.1:407-528 GCF_003984885.1 Neopelma chrysocephalum
AGTACAAAGGTTACAACACAAATTACAGTACAAAGGTTACAACACAAATTACAGTACAAAGGTTACAACACAAATTACAGTACAAAGGTTACAACACAAATTACAGTACAAAGGTTACAAC
>NW_020926935.1:0-3473 GCF_003984885.1 Neopelma chrysocephalum
TGGCATGGAGGCTATAGAATACACAGTTTTGGGTTACACCCATCCAGGGATGAATTGGTCCCAGCCGTTCTAACCAGGACATTATCCACCCCTTATTCTATGCCATCCATGTCATGCCCAAATTAACCCCCTTAAAAACTATGTCTCTTTAAAACTATATACACATATGTACAATGAAACATTACGGACCATTCTCACTCAAAATTAGGTCCCCTTGTGGTACACAACGTGTCTCCCCATCTTTTTGCATTACCCACCAGGTGAAACCAGGTCCTTGAGCAAAAACAATCCCTCGGATGGGTTTGCCTTTGCTTGAGGTGGGACTAATCCAAACAGTCTTCCCTAACATACCTCTCATATGCACCACGGGGACTTTATCTCCATCTACAGTATGCAAAGGTTCTGATTGGGCAGGGCCAGCTCGATTAATGGAGCCTCGCGTGTTGACCAGCCAGGTGGCCTTTGCTAAATGCAGCTCCCAGTGTTTGAGAGTCTCCCCACACAGTGCCTTCAGGGTGGTTTTCAGCAGTCCGTTGCACCGTTCAACTTTTCCAGCAGCTGGTGCATGGTAGGGGATATGATACACCCACTCAATGCCGTGCTCTCTGGCCCAGGTGTCTACGAGGCCATTCTTGAAATGGGTCCCATTATCAGACTCAATTCTCTCCGGGGTGCCGTGTCGCCACAGGACTTGTTTTTCAAGGCCCAGGATGGTATTCCGGGCAGTGGCATGAGGTACGGGGTATGTCTCCAGCCATCCAGTACTTCCTTCTACCATGGTAAGTACGTAGCGCTTGCCCTGGCGGGTTTTGGGGAGCGTGATGTAGTCAACTTGCCAGGCTTCCCCATACCTGTACTTTGACCACCGTCCACCATACCATAGAGGCTTCACCCGCTTGGCCTGCTTGATGGCAGCACATGTCTCACAGTCATGGATGACCTGTGAGACAATGTCCTTGGTTAAGTCCACCCCTCGGTCCTGAGCCCATCTGTATGTTGCATCTCTCCCCTGGTGACCGGAGGCGTCATGGGCCCATCGAGCCAGAAATAATTCTCCTTTATGTTGCCAATCCAGATCCACTTGAGAGACTTTAATCCTGGCAGCTCGGTCCGCCTGCTCGTTGTTGCGATGCTCCTCATTAGCCCGTTTCTTGTGTACGTGAGCGTCTACGTGACCGACCTTCACACTCAGCTTCTCTACCCGGCCAGCGATGTCCTGCCACATCTCCGCCGCCCAGATGGGTTTCCCTTGGCACTGCCAGTTGGCCTTTCTCCATCGCTCTAGCCATCCCCACAGAGCATTGGCCACCATCCATGAGTCAGTGTAGATATAGAGTCTTGGCCACTTCTCTCGTTCAGCTATATCCAAAGCCAACTGAACGGCTTTAAGCTCTGCGAACTGACTTGACCCACCTTGTCCTTCGGTTGCTTCTGCAACTCGCCGTGTGGGACTCCACACGGCTGCCTTCCATTTTCGGTTTGTCCCTACAATGCGGCAGGAGCCATCCGTGAAGAGCGCATATCGTCTTTCATCTGCTGGTAGCTTGTCATATGGTGGGGCCTCCTCAGCCCGTGTCACCTGCTCCTCTTCTTCTTCAGAGGATAGTCCGAAACTCTCACCTTCGGGCCAATTGGTGATAATTTCCAGAATCCCAGGGCGATTAGGATTCCCTATCCGGGTTCGTTGTGGCATCGGTGGCGTGATGTGTAGCAGGAACTCTCCCCTTGAACATCCAGCCCAGCACTGGTAGTCGGGGTGCCAGGAGGAGCTGCGCTTCGGTGCCGATCACTTCTGAGGCAGCTCGAAGTCCTTCATAAGCAGCCAGGATCTCTTTCTCAGTTGGTGTATAGCTGGCTTCAGATCCTTTGTATCCCCGACTCCAGAATCCCAGCGGTCGTCCTCGGGTCTCCCCAGGCACTTTCTGCCAGAGGCTCCAAGAAGGGCCATTCTTCCCGGCTGCAGTGTAGAGCACGTTCTTCACGTCCTGTCCTGTCCTTACTGGCCCAAGGGCTACCGCATGGGCAATCTCCTGTTTGATTTGTTCAAAGGCCTGTTGTTGTTCAGGGCCCCACTGGAAATCATTTTTCTTCCGTGTCACAAGGTAGAGAGGGCTTACAATTTGACTGTACTCGGGGATATGCATCCTCCAAAAGCCCACAGCGCCTAGGAAAGCCTGTGTTTCCTTCTTGCTGGTTGGTGGGGACATGGCTGCTATTTTGTTAATTACCTCCGTTGGAATTAGGCGACGTCCATCTTGCCACTTCACTCCTAAGAACTGAATTTCCTGAGCAGGTCCCTTGACCTTACTTCGTTTAATGGCAAAACCAGCTCTTAGGAGGATCTGGATTATCTTCTCTCCTTTCTCGAAGACTTCCCCCGCTGTGTTCCCCCATACAATGATGTCATCAATGTACTGTAGATGTTCTGGAGCCTCGCCCTTTTCCAGTGCAGTCTGGATCAGTCCATGGCAAATGCTGGGACTGTGTTTCCACCCCTGAGGCAGTCGATTCCAGGTGTACTGCACACCTCTCCAAGTGAAAGCAAATTGTGGCCTGCATTCCGCTGCCAAAGGAATGGAGAAGAAGGCGTTGGCAATGTCAATGGTGGCATACCACTTGGCTGCCTTGGACTCCAGCTCGTACTGGAGCTCCAGCATGTCCGGCACAGCAGCACTCAGGGGTGGTGTGACTTCATTGAGTCCACGGTAATCCACCGTCAGCCTCCACTCTCCGCTGGACTTACGCACTGGCCATATAGGGCTATTAAAGGGTGAGCGAGTCTTGCTGACCACCCCCTGGGTCTCCAGTTCACGGATCATCTTATGTATGGGAGTCACAGAGTCTCGGTCGGTGCGGTATTGCCGACGGTGCACGGTTGCTGTGGCTATCGGTACCAACTGTTCTTCAACCTTCAGCAGTCCCACAGCAGAGGGGTCCTCTGAGAGGCCAGGCAAGGTGTTCAACTGTCTAATTTCCTCTGCCTCCACAGTAGCTATGCCAAACGCCCAACGAAGTCCCTTTGGGTCTTTGAAATACCCACTCCTCAGGTAATCTATGCCAAGGATACACGGGGCCTCTGGACCAGTCACGATGGGGTGTCTGTGCCATTCCTTCCCAGTCAGGCTCACTTCAGCTTCCAGTACAGTCAGCTGTTGGGATCCCCCTGTCACCCCAGAAATAGAGATGGATTCTGCCCCTATGTATCTTGATGGCATCAAAGTACATTGTGCGCCAGTGTCAACTAAAGCCTTATATCTTTGTGGCTCTGATGTGCCAGGCCACCGAATCCACACTGTCCAATAGACTCGATTGTCCCTCTCCTCTACCTGGCTAGAGGCAGGGCACCCCTAGTCCTGGTCATGGTACTCGTTGCGCTCTTCTTGTAAGTATGACCTGGAAGTCCCTTCAAGAGGATCAGACATATCATCATTCCTGGGCCGTCTGGAGTCTTGCCTACGAGAGACTGGAGCAGC
>NW_020926935.1:3573-5654 GCF_003984885.1 Neopelma chrysocephalum
AGACTCCAGACAGCCCAGGAATGATGATATGTCTGCTCTTCTTGTAAGTATGACCTGGAGGTCCCTTCAAGAGGATCAGACATATCATCATTCCTGGGCTGTCTGGAGTCTTGCCTACGAGAGACTGGAGCAGCATTCGTCCTCAAAGAGTTCCTTGTGGTACTTGTCCCTCTTTTCAATTCACGTACCCGGGCTGCTAAGGAAGAGGTGGGTTTCCCATCCCACTTCCTCATATCTTCTCCGTGCTCTTGGAGGTAAAACCATAGATTGCCACGTGGAGTGTACCCTCTCTCCTTAGCTGGGGGACGCTGGCTCCTGATAGCAGAGACCCTTGTTTGTCCTGGTGAGGTATGGAAGATCCCTTCTTTAATTTCTTCTCTTAGCCTCTGGTGTCCTTCTTCAATCTTCTCTTCCAGGCTTCGGACATGTTCAGCCAGTTTGGTTTCCACCGATGAGACGTGGGCTCGTAATGGGGCGGTGACAATGTCTTCATAAATCCTGAGTTTGCTGACCAATGCACCAACCTTGTCCTCTCCCTCCCTCCATTGCAGCGTTGCTAGGTAGCGGGAATACATTTCTGGCCCGAGTCGTGCAAACTTCAACCACATCTGGGATGTGCACTGTACACCATCTGGACTTTTAGGAAACCTTTCGTCCTCTGAAAAGATTATCTCCAGTACAGCCAATTCTCTCAAGCACCGGATACCTTGTTCCATCGTGTTCCACTGTCCTTGCTGTACGTGGAGGTCCTCCTTGCAAAGGTATCTCTCCCTTACACTGGACAACAGTCGCCGCCAGAGGCTGAGAGTTTCCTGCCTTCTTCCAATCCCCTGATCAATGACGACATCTCGAGACAGGGATCCCAGTTGCCTTGCTTCACTTCCATCTAGAATTGTGTCGTTAGCGGCGGCATCCCAGATTCGGAGCAGCCAGGTCAGGATGGACTCGTTCGCCTGTCGTGTGAACTCTCTCCGAAGCTCACGTAGCTCACCCAGGGATAGGGACCGAGTGATTATTTCTGGTTCTGTCTCCTCCGGTGGATGTGAAGGTCCTGCCTCTTCGTCATCATTTGCTATGCGGACTGATTTAGTCTTCGATTTCCTTTTCTGGACAGGGGCGACTGCTATTGGTTTCTGTTGTCCTTCTGGCTCCTCGATGGTTTGTGTGGGCATGGTGCCAGTTGATTTATTTCTTACTCCCTCCGACTCAGCTGTAGTTTGTGTGGACGTGGTGCCAGTTGATTTGCTCCTTCTCTCCTCCCCCTGGCAGTGCTGTACCATGTCAAGCAGTGCCCGGTAAGCAGTGGCCAGGGCCCAGCAGGTTGCTGTGAGCTGACCATCTCTGGAGCTGCCAGAGCATTTTTCCTTTACCAGTTTTATCATGCTGACAGGATCCTGCAGTTGTTCAGGGGTGAATTTCCAGATCATGGGAGGAGAAAACTTCTCCAAATACTGGCCGATGTCCTCCCACTTCCCGTGCCACTCAGCGTTATCCATTCCCAGGACAGGCGTCCAAACAGCCTCCCTAGAAGGCCCTGTTCTGACCCTAAGCATGGTGTAAACAGTACAGAGCAGACAGAGCAGCAGACAGAGCAACACTAACAATAACATTATGCCGTCCTTAGCATCAAAAGGAAAATCAATATTTTCAAAAACTGTTGTACCAGGTCTGAAGGGAAAGAAGGAGGTGAGAGGCTGGAAACCACCATTCCCCACTGTTCCCCCAAAGGGCTGGGTGCAATTTTTAATGAGGCCCCAGAGGTAGCAACCTAAACCAGGACAGGTAAACAGGACTGAATACACATTTACAATGAAACTCATTGCTTCTGAGGTTATGATGACATAAACATAGTATACTAGTAAAGCAATTTGGATCCCTCTCCCTGGTCTTAAAGAGAGCATTAAAAACGGCAAATAGTACCCCATTTGTGGAAATATGAACATGCTCAGATAAAACACCCACGTGAATGCACCAAACAACATGTTGATCGGGGAGTTTCTGTATCCAAATACACAGATGCTTAAAATGAAATTGTGATTCTGACTTCTCTCTCTCTGCCCCAACGTTTGGGCGCCAAAAAT
>NW_020926936.1:0-629 GCF_003984885.1 Neopelma chrysocephalum
TGTGCTGGTTTAAAAGTTAACCAGCAAGGCAAAATGAACTCAATTCAAAAGAGAGATTTATAAGTCAGAATAACAATTTATTAAAATAATGCAATAAGTACAATTATACAGACAGACAATTGGTTTTAATCCACAAAACCCAAATGTACAAACCCAGCACCCTGGGGTATGAACAAAAGTGGTGTACCTTGGCCCACCCCCCGAGTCCAAAGCAAAGGGAGAGGGAATAAACCTGCTGGTGGGAGAGCTGCTGCAGTCTGGTCAGAAGTGGTGATTGCAGTCCAGTCGAGGGTGGTGGTCTCAGCCTGGTTGGGAGCAGCGGTGGTCTGCTGTCTTCCTCTGGGTCCCACGAGAGAGAGCCCCAAGGCTCTGAAACTCCCAGTTATATACTCTCCAGTTCAGGCGGGAGTGCTCAGTCCCTCCCTCAGAGTAGGGAATTCCATAAAAGGGCATGTGGATGCTCAGTCCCTCTTATCAGAGCGGGGAATTCCATATAAGGATATCAGAGCGGGGAATTCCATAAAAGGGTACAGGAACATCTTCCCACCTTGCAGGCCTCTACTGACAGCAGTTTTTGGGAAATGGCATGGAGGCTATAGAATACACAGTTTTGGGTTACACCCATCCAG
>NW_020926937.1:0-5459 GCF_003984885.1 Neopelma chrysocephalum
TACACCCATCCAGGGATGAATTGGTCCCAGCCGTTCTAACCAGGACATTATCCACCCCTTATTCTATGCCATCCATGTCATGCCCAAATTAACCCCCTTAAAAACTATGTCTCTTTAAAACTATATACACATATGTACAATGAAACATTACGGACCATTCTCACTCAAAATTAGGTCCCCTTGTGGTACACAACGTGTCTCCCCATCTTTTTGCATTACCCACCAGGTGAAACCAGGTCCTTGAGCAAAAACAATCCCTCGGATGGGTTTGCCTTTGCTTGAGGTGGGACTAATCCAAACAGTCTTCCCTAACATACCTCTCATATGCACCACGGGGACTTTATCTCCATCTACAGTATGCAAAGGTTCTGATTGGGCAGGGCCAGCTCGATTAATGGAGCCTCGCGTGTTGACCAACCAGGTGGCCTTTGCTAAATGCAGCTCCCAGTGTTTGAGAGTCTCCCCACACAGTGCCTTCAGGGTGGTTTTCAGCAGTCCGTTGCACCGTTCAACTTTTCCAGCAGCTGGTGCATGGTAGGGGATATGATACACCCACTCAATGCCGTGCTCTCTGGCCCAGGTGTCTACGAGGCCATTCTTGAAATGGGTCCCATTATCAGACTCAATTCTCTCCGGGGTGCCGTGTCGCCACAGGACTTGTTTTTCAAGGCCCAGGATGGTATTCCGGGCAGTGGCATGAGGTACGGGGTATGTTTCCAGCCATCCAGTACTTCCTTCTACCATGGTAAGTACGTAGCGCTTGCCCTGGCGGGTTTTGGGGAGCGTGATGTAGTCAACTTGCCAGGCTTCCCCATACCTGTACTTTGACCACCGTCCACCATACCATAGAGGCTTCACCCGCTTGGCCTGCTTGATGGCAGCACATGTCTCACAGTCATGGATGACCTGTGAGACAATGTCTTTGGTTAAGTCCACCCCTCGGTCTTGAGCCCATCTGTATGTTGCATCTCTCCCCTGGTGACCGGAGGCGTCATGGGCCCATCGAGCCAGAAATAATTCTCCTTTGTGTTGCCAATCCAGATCCACCTGAGAGACTTTAATCCTGGCAGCTCGGTCCGCCTGCTCGTTGTTGCGATGCTCCTCATTAGCCCGTTTCTTGCGTACGTGAGCGTCTACGTGACCGACCTTCACGCTCAGCTTCTCTACCCGGCCAGCGATGTCCTGCCACATCTCCGCCGCCCAGATGGGTTTCCCTTGGCGCTGCCAGTTGGCCTTTCTCCATCGCTCTAGCCATCCCCACAGAGCATTGGCCACCATCCATGAGTCAGTGTAGATATAGAGTCTTGGCCACTTCTCTCGTTCAGCTATATCCAAAGCCAACTGAACGGCTTTAAGCTCTGCGAACTGACTTGACCCACCTTGTCCTTCGGTTGCTTCTGCAACTCGCCGTGTGGGACTCCACACGGCTGCCTTCCATTTTCGGTTTGTCCCTACAATGCGGCAGGAGCCATCCGTGAAGAGCGCATATCGTCTTTCATCTGCTGGTAGCTTGTCATATGGTGGGGCCTCCTCAGCCCGTGTCACCTGCTCCTCTTCTTCTTCAGAGGATAGTCCGAAACTCTCACCTTCGGGCCAATTGGTGATAATTTCCAGAATCCCAGGGCGATTAGGATTCCCTATCCGGGTTCGTTGTGTGATCAGAGCGATCCACTTACTCCATGTGGCATCGGTGGCGTGATGTGTAGCAGGAACTCTCCCCTTGAACATCCAGCCCAGCACTGGTAGTCGGGGTGCCAGGAGGAGCTGCGCTTCGGTGCCGATCACTTCTGAGGCAGCTCGAAGTCCTTCATAAGCAGCCAGGATCTCTTTCTCAGTTGGTGTATAGCTGGCTTCAGATCCTTTGTATCCCCGACTCCAGAATCCCAGCGGTCGTCCTCGGGTCTCCCCAGGCACTTTCTGCCAGAGGCTCCAAGAAGGGCCATTCTTCCCGGCTGCAGTGTAGAGCACGTTCTTCACGTCCTGTCCTGTCCTTACTGGCCCAAGGGCTACCGCATGGGCAATCTCCTGTTTGATTTGTTCAAAGGCCTGTTGTTGTTCAGGGCCCCACTGGAAATCATTTTTCTTCCGTGTCACAAGGTAGAGAGGGCTTACAATTTGACTGTACTCGGGGATATGCATCCTCCAAAAGCCCACAGCGCCTAGGAAAGCCTGTGTTTCCTTCTTGCTGGTTGGTGGGGACATGGCTGCTATTTTGTTAATTACCTCCGTTGGAATTAGGCGACGTCCATCTTGCCACTTCACTCCTAAGAACTGAATTTCCTGAGCAGGTCCCTTGACCTTACTTCGTTTAATGGCAAAACCAGCTCTTAGGAGGATCTGGATTATCTTCTCTCCTTTCTCGAAGACTTCCCCCGCTGTGTTCCCCCATACAATGATGTCATCAATGTACTGTAGATGTTCTGGAGCCTCGCCCTTTTCCAGTGCAGTCTGGATCAGTCCATGGCAAATGCTGGGACTGTGTTTCCACCCCTGAGGCAGTCGATTCCAGGTGTACTGCACACCTCTCCAAGTGAAAGCAAATTGTGGCCTGCACTCCGCTGCCAAAGGAATGGAGAAGAAGGCGTTGGCAATGTCAATGGTGGCATACCACTTGGCTGCCTTGGACTCCAGCTCATACTGGAGCTCCAGCATGTCCGGCACAGCAGCACTCAGGGGTGGTGTGACTTCATTGAGTCCACGATAATCCACCGTCAGCCTCCACTCTCCGCTGGACTTACGCACTGGCCATATAGGGCTATTAAAGGGTGAGCGAGTCTTGCTGACCACCCCCTGGGTCTCCAGTTCACGGATCATCTTATGTATGGGAGTCACAGAGTCTCGGTCGGTGCGGTATTGCCGACGGTGCACTGTTGCTGTGGCTATCGGTACCAACTGTTCTTCAACCTTCAGCAGTCCCACAGCAGAGGGGTCCTCTGAGAGGCCAGGCAAGGTGTTCAACTGTCTAATTTCCTCTGCCTCCACAGTAGCTATGCCAAACGCCCAACGAAGTCCTTTTGGGTCTTTGAAATACCCACTCCTCAGGTAATCTATGCCAAGGATACACGGGGCCTCTGGACCAGTCACGATGGGGTGTCTGTGCCATTCCTTCCCAGTCAGGCTCACTTCAGCTTCCAGTACAGTCAGCTGTTGGGATCCCCCTGTCACCCCAGAAATAGAGATGGATTCTGCCCCTATGTATCTTGATGGCATCAAAGTACATTGTGCGCCGGTGTCAACTAAAGCCTTATATCTTTGTGGCTCTGATGTGCCAGGCCACCGAATCCACACTGTCCAATAGACTCGATTGTCCCTCTCCTCTACCTGGCTAGAGGCAGGGCACCCCTAGTCCTGGTCATGGTACTTGTTGCGCTCTTCTTGTAAGTATGACCTGGAAGTCCCTTCAAGAGGATCAGACATATCATCATTCCTGGGCCGTCTGGAGTCTTGCCTACAAGAGACTGGAGCAGCATTCATCTTCAAAGAGTTCCTTGTGGTACTTGTCCCTCTTTTCAATTCACGTACCCGGGCTGCTAAGGAAGAGGTGGGTTTCCCATCCCACTTCCTCATATCTTCTCCGTGCTCTTGGAGGTAAAACCATAGATTGCCACGTGGAGTGTACCCTCTCTCCTTAGCTGGGGGACGCTGGCTCCTGATAGCAGAGACCCTTGTTTGTCCTGGTGAGGTATGGAAGATCCCTTCCTTAATTTCTTCTCTTAGCCTCTGGTGTCCTTCTTCAATCTTCTCTTCCAGGCTTCGGACATGTTCAGCCAGTTTGGTCTCCACCGATGAGACGTGGGCTCGTAATGGGGCGGTGACAGTGTCTTCATAAATCCTGAGTTTGCTGACCAATGCACCAACCTTGTCCTCTCCCTCCCTCCATTGCAGCGTTGCTAGGTAGCGGGAATACATTTCTGGCCCGAGTCGTGCAAACTTCAACCACATCTGGGATGTGCACTGTACACCATCTGGACTTTTAGGAAATCTTTCGTCCTCTGAAAAGATTATCTCCAGTACAGCCAATTCTCTCAAGCACCGAATACCTTGTTCCATCGTGTTCCACTGTCCTTGCTGTACGTGGAGGTCCTCCTTGCAAAGGTATCTCTCCCTTACACTGGACAACAGTCGCCGCCAGAGGCTGAGAGTTTCCTGCCTTCTTCCAATCCCCTGATCAATGACGACATCTCGAGACAGGGATCCCAGTTGCCTTGCTTCACTTCCATCTAGAATTGTGTCGTTAGCGGCGGCATCCCAGATTCGGAGCAGCCAGGTCAGGATAGACTCGTTCGCCTGTCGTGTGAACTCTCTCCGAAGCTCACGTAGCTCACCCAGGGATAGGGACCGAGTGATTATTTCTGGTTCTGTCTCCTCCGGTGGATGTGAAGGTCCTGCCTCTTCGTCATCATTTGCTATGCGGACTGATTTAGTCTTCGATTTCCTTTTCTGGACAGGGGCGACTGCTATTGGTTTCTGTTGTCCTTCTGGCTCCTCGATGGTTTGTGTGGGCATGGTGCCAGTTGATTTATTTCTTATTCCCTCCGACTCAGCTGTAGTTTGTGTGGACGTGGTGCCAGTTGATTTGCTCCTTCTCTCCTCCCCCTGGCAGTGCTGTACCATGTCAAGCAGTGCCCGGTAAGCAGTGGCCAGGGCCCAGCAGGTTGCTGTGAGCTGACCATCTCTGGAGCTGCCAGAGCATTTTTCCTTTACCAGTTTTATCATGCTGACAGGATCCTGCAGTTGTTCAGGGGTGAATTTCCAGATCATGGGAGGAGAAAACTTCTCCAAATACTGGCCGATGTCCTCCCACTTCCCGTGCCACTCAGCGTTATCCATTCCCAGGACAGGCGTCCAAACAGCCTCCCTAGAAGGCCCTGTTCTGACCCTAAGCATGGTGTAAACAGTACAGAGCAGACAGAGCAGCAGACAGAGCAACACTAACAATAACATTATGCTGTCCTTAGCATCAAAAGGAAAATCAATATTTTCAAAAACTGTTGTACCAGGTCTGAAGGGAAAGAAGGAGGTGAGAGGCTGGAAACCACCATTCCCCACTGTTCCCCCAAAGGGCTGGGTGCAATTTTTAATGAGGCCCCAGAGGTAGCAACCTAAACCAGGACAGGTAAACAGGACTGAATACACATTTACAATGAAACTCATTGCTTCTGAGGTTATGATGACATAAACATAGTATACTAGTAAAGCAATTTGGATCCCTCTCCCTCGTCTTAAAGAGAGCATTAAAATAGGCAAATAGTTCCCCATTTGTGGAAATATGAACATGCTCAGATAAAACACCCACGTGAATGCACCAAACAACATGTTGATCGGGGAGTTTCTGTATCCAAATACACAGATGCTTAAAATGAAATTGTGATTCTGACTTCTCTCTCTCTGCCCCACGTTGGGCGCCAAAAATGTGCTGGTTTAAAAGTTAACCAGCAAGGCAAAATGAACTCAATTCA
>NW_020926938.1:0-663 GCF_003984885.1 Neopelma chrysocephalum
TGTGCTGGTTTAAAAGTTAACCAGCAAGGCAAAATGAACTCAATTCAAAAGAGAGATTTATAAGTCAGAATAACAATTTATTAAAATAATGCAATAAGTACAATTATACAGACAGACAATTGGTTTTAATCCACAAAACCCAAATGTACAAACCCAGCACCCTGGGGTATGAACAAAAGTGGTGTACCTTGGCCCACCCCCCGAGTCCAAAGCAAAGGGAGAGGGAATAAACCTGCTGGTGGGAGAGCTGCTGCAGTCTGGTCAGAAGTGGTGATTGCAGTCCAGTCGAGGGTGGTGGTCTCAGCCTGGTTGGGAGCAGCGGTGGTCTGCTGTCTTCCTCTGGGCCCCACGAGAGAGAGCTCCAAGGCTCTGAAACTCCCAGTTATATACTCTCCAGTTCAGGCGGGAGTGCTCAGTCCCTCCCTCAGAGTAGGGAATTCCATAAAAGGGCATGCGGATGCTCAGTCCCTCTTATCAGAGCGGGGAATTCCATATAAGGATATCAGAGCAGGGAATTCCATAAAAGGGTACAGGAACATCTTCCCACCTTGCAGGCCTCTACTGACAGCAGTTTTTGGGAAATGGCATGGAGGCTATAGAATACACAGTTTTGGGTTACACCCATCCAGGGATGAATTGGTCCCAGCCGTTCTAACCAGGACA
>NW_020926939.1:0-550 GCF_003984885.1 Neopelma chrysocephalum
GGGGGAGAATTTAAAGACAAATTAATTAAATTTTTAGAAATATACATTTGAAATTATTCCTTGCATTTTGGCTTTGCTCCCGGTCTCCTGCCCACCGCCAGCGATGCCAGGGTTGGGAGCGGGGAGACCCGCACGCCGGAACGGCTGCCCCCTCGGTCGCCCCCCGGTTCTGTCACTGCTACTGTCAGCCCCGCATCCCGCCCCCCCGCCTCTCACCGTGCCGAGCCGAGCCGAGCCGAGCCGTAATGGCAGCGCCGAGCGGCGAAACGCGGCGGCTCCGCTGCGCCCTCCCCCCGCGCCGGTGCGGCTCCGCGGGGCGCAGCGAGAGGCGGGGATGCGGCTCCGCGGGGCGGGATGCGGGGCTGACAGTAGCAGTGACAGAACCGGGGGGCGACCGAGGGGGCAGCCGTTCCGGCGTGCGGGTCTCCCCGCTCCCAACCCTGGCATCGCTGGCGGTGGGCAGGAGACCGGGAGCAAAGCCAAAATGCAAGGAATAATTTCAAATGTATATTTCTAAAAATTTAATTAATTTGTCTTTAAATTCTCCCCC
>NW_020926940.1:0-388 GCF_003984885.1 Neopelma chrysocephalum
CAGTACCTTGTGGTACTAAATGAGTACTTTAGACATGTAAGTTCAATATTCTCCTTTATTATATTCTACACATTAAGAATGTAGTCACTGGTTTGAGTTCTGGCGAGGTAGGACAGGAGTTTCTGAGCGATGTGTGACAATGATGCTAAACCAGAATCTGGACCTGCTATTTTTATTTTTTTCTCTTTCTAAAAAGGAGACTGAATTTTTTTGTCTTTGCTTCATAATATATCCGTGTGGAACAGTCAGGAGATCATGAAAGAAGACACAGCTGTGGGATACTATTTGTAGGCCACAATGTTATGTAGTTAATGGGTAGAATTAATCTTGACTTCTGATACTTGGTCTTTTCAAAACATTTGTCAGCCAGCAGAAAAATCTTAGAGAC
>NW_020926941.1:0-511 GCF_003984885.1 Neopelma chrysocephalum
GCTCAGTGGCTAAAGCATCCAAGAATATGAGCATCTAGAAGATTCTAGTTAGAATTATTGCATGGCACCAAGTCATATGAAGATATATTGCACGATCCTAAGAAGTGCTGCCTAGATCATGGATCATGGAGCATGTGAACAGATGGGTAAAGGAAAACAAATCTACACACATACATTTTTGTGAGGGACAGATGTGAGGTGATTATTCAGAAGCAGAAGGGATACCAAGCTCCTGCTGAGCTGTGTTATGGAGCTAAATGTTTTCCTCCCTCTCCCTTAATTGAGTGCTGGTTGGTTGAGTTTGTGTGGTTAGTGTTTGGTGGGCCCTCACAAAAATGTATGTGTGTAGATTTGTTTTCCTTTACCCATCTGTTCACATGCTCCATGATCCATGATCTAGGCAGCACTTCTTAGGATCGTGCAATATATCTTCATATGACTTGGTGCCATGCAATAATTCTAACTAGAATCTTCTAGATGCTCATATTCTTGGATGCTTTAGCCACTGAGC
>NW_020926942.1:0-1154 GCF_003984885.1 Neopelma chrysocephalum
AAGGGGGGTAACTACATTATGCAAACTCCTTAAAAAATTCCAACCCCTTCTCAGTATCATGGTCTTCACCCCCCTCTCTCTCTCTCACACACACACACCCCAATAGGCACAAAGCATGGGGATGGAAGGGGTCGGAGGAGGAGAGGAGGACTCGCACGCATTGCACAGAGGAGGGATATTCCCCTCTCCCAAAAAAATAAATAAAGCCCTCCAGCGCCATTGGAAAATCACAACACACAAAAAAAGGAGACAACATTAACTTTTGCATGCAGAAGGGGAAAAGGGGGGGGAAGGGCGGAGGGAAAAGGAGAGGGGTACGACCCTCCTGCAATCCCGATCATCAAGACAGACCTTTTCTCGATGGCTCAGGTTTTTTGTTGCTTTTGGTTGGTTGGTTGGTTTTTGGTTTTCCTTTACTAACCCATATCCCCAAAACGGCAGCGTGGGCTTCTTAGCAGCTTCCTTTTCTTTCTTCCTCTTCCTCCTCCTCCTCCTCCCTCGGTTTTCCCCCCTTCTTGTCTCTTCTCTTTTAGATCCTGGTTTCAATCCCTTGCCACAGCCCGCAAAGGTGCTTTTGCTTGTGTTGCGGCAAACCCATGGCGGTGTTCATCTGTCAGATGGGGATGAGGGGAGCGCCCGGCCGCGCAGCGCACGCAGAGCGCAGGGGGAGGAGGAAGAGGAAGAAAGAAAAGGAAGCTGCTAAGAAGCCCACGCTGCCGTTTTGGGGATATGGGTTAGTAAAGGAAAACCAAAAACCAACCAACCAACCAAAAGCAACAAAAAACCTGAGCCATCGAGAAAAGGTCTGTCTTGATGATCGGGATTGCAGGAGGGTCGTACCCCTCTCCTTTTCCCTCCGCCCTTCCCCCCCCTTTTCCCCTTCTGCATGCAAAAGTTAATGTTGTCTCCTTTTTTTGTGTGTTGTGATTTTCCAATGGCGCTGGAGGGCTTTATTTATTTTTTTGGGAGAGGGGAATATCCCTCCTCTGTGCAATGCGTGCGAGTCCTCCTCTCCTCCTCCGACCCCTTCCATCCCCATGCTTTGTGCCTATTGGGGTGTGTGTGTGTGAGAGAGAGAGAGGGGGGTGAAGACCATGATACTGAGAAGGGGTTGGAATTTTTTAAGGAGTTTGCATAATGTAGTTACCCCCCTT
>NW_020926943.1:0-1670 GCF_003984885.1 Neopelma chrysocephalum
AGCTGGAGCAGAGGAGACTGAGGGGAGACCTCCCTGCAGTTCCAAGTGCCTGGGCAGGGGCAGAGGAGGGGCAGGGACTGAGCTCTGCTCTGGGGGGACCAGGGACAGCAGCCAGGGAATGGCTGGAGCTGTGTCAGGGCAGGCTCAGGTTGGATCTCAGGCCAAGGTTCTTCCCCCAGAGGCTGGTTGGGCACTGCCCAGGCTCCCCAGGGCAGTGGGCACAGCCCCAAGGCTGCCAGAGCTGCAGGAGGGTTTGGATGATGCTCTGGGGCCCAGGGGGTGACTCTTGGGGCTGGGCCTGTGCAGGGCCAGGAGTTGGACTGGATGATGCTTGTGGGTCCCTTCCATCTTGGCATATTCTGTGATTCCATAATTCTGAAATTCAGGAAAATCTGTTTTGAGCTCTGAGCTCTTCCCTGTCCAGCTCAGTCTCTGGAGACCCAATCTCTGCAGAGCATCGTTCCTGCAAGATTTCAAATTCGCAAGTATTTACCCTTATCCTCCTGCTCTCCCCTTGGGTGCCTGTTTGGCTGTTTTGCTGCTGAGATTTACAGCCCCTCTCTCCATCCCAGCCCTCAGTGGATGAAGGGCTGCAGCTCCTCTCTGCCCGGCTGCTTCACCCCTGCGGCTCCCGTGTGCAATTCACGTCCTTGCTTTAAATCTCCCTTTAAGCACACACCTGTTTTCTATTGCTGTTGCAGCCTGATTTTAACTGTGTATGTATTACATGTCTTTAAAATTTATGCAACTCATTTTTTTATGTGCAGAGCTCTGCGATAAGCTATGAAAGGTGTGCTATAAAAATGTGTAATTGCACTGTATTTTTTTTTCCACAACACATGGCAAAAAGGGTTTTTTTGAGGGAAATACGGATTGGGGGAAGGGAGGGAGAAGGGGGGGGGGCAGCAACAATGGATTTGGCAGAGATGTAGCGCAGAGCTGTCCTGTTCTGCATTCACCCCGGTGCTGCAGGAGGAGGGTTTGCAGCTAGTGGGTGCTGGAGGGCTGTTGGCTCTGCAGAGCATCTCCAGCGCCGAGCGCTGACACTCCAGCGACGACCCTCTGCTGAGCCTCTTGCCAGTGCCCCTGCTCACACCCCAGTAAATCACTTCCCCACCCGAACAGGCAGAGATAAGCACTCATCTCAGAGGTTAACTGGGCTACAAAGCAGCAGCTCCACACGCTGCTGTTTCCCTGCCTGGCATGTGAGTGGTTCAAAGTGCTGAGCTGGACTGGGGGTGCTGAGTGAGTACAGACACACTCCAATCTGACATAGAGAAGTGGAGTGTCTGGTGAAGGAGTGTAGGTTCAGATAATCTCAGGATATTCTGAGTTGGAAGGATCATCCAGTCCAACCCCTGGCCCTGCACAGGCCCAGCCCCAAGAGTCACCCCCTGGGCCCCAGAGCATCATCCAAACCCTCCTGCAGCTCTGGCAGCCTTGGGGCTGTGCCCACTGCCCTGGGGAGCCTGGGCAGTGCCCAACCAGCCTCTGGGGGAAGAACCTTGGCCTGAGATCCAACCTGAGCCTGCCCTGACACAGCTCCAGCCATTCCCTGGCTGCTGTCCCTGGTCCCCCCAGAGCAGAGCTCAGTCCCTGCCCCTCCTCTGCCCCTGCCCAGGCACTTGGAACTGCAGGGAGGTCTCCCCTCAGTCTCCTCTGCTCCAGCT
>NW_020926944.1:0-3694 GCF_003984885.1 Neopelma chrysocephalum
GGAGGTCTCCCCTCAGTCTCCTCTGCTCCAGCTCAACACACCAAGTGTCCTAAGTTGTTGTGGTCTGTAGGGGCAATGGGAAACTCCCTATTCATCTCACCTGACCAGTCTAGGAAGTGTTCAGCTCCATCAAGAGGAGTCCATGGAGCAGTGCTGCTGGAAAAGGCCATCAGATCCGTTCCAGGTGAGGATGCTGTTGCAGAGCAACAGCAGCAGTTGTGGGGGTCGGTGTCTTCTCCCAGGTAACAAGCGATAGGAGAGGGGAAAATGGCCTCAAATTGTGCCAGGGGAGGTTCAGGTTGGATATTATTGAACATTTCTTCACTGAAAGGGTGGTCAGGCACTGGCACAGGCTGCCCAGGGCAGTGGTGGAGTCACCATCCCCTCAAGTGTTCAAAAAATGAGTAGATGTGGATTTCATTATATTGTTTAGTGGCTGTACTGGGATTTGGTTAAAGGTTGGACTTGATGGTCTTGAAGGTCTTTTGCAACCTTAATGATTCTATGATTCTATTAAATTAGCAGGATCAGCCTGGCTGACCTTCATTTCCATGTTCCCCTGGGAGTGCAGGGCTCCCCGGGCTGGGAGGGTCCCCTCAAGGGATGGGCATCATTCAGCACAGCAGGCAGGTCACATCCTTCTGCCTTTGTAACTGGGTGACCAAAATCTCCATGATAGTATTACCATAAATTTCTCAGGGGAAGTGCAGGTCCAAGAAGAGCTGGGTTAACTGACACCTCTTCCTTTCCTGCTTGCCCCAAACTGTGGTGCCCCAAGCACAGAATTCCCTCCAGGCTGTCAGATCCATGGATATCTTCCAGAGTGGGGAGGGGGAGGAGAAGATCAATCATTAACAGTGCATTTTGCTGACTGCTACCAGCAGATGGTCCCAGCAATTTTCACTTCTCTGCCTGCCTTAACATATTGAATTACAAACCAAACAAAGCAAAACATAACCCCTCTAAACAAACAAACACCAAGAGCCAGAAAAATCCTGAAGAACAGGTGAAATGTCTCTGCAATGGGCATCTGCTGTGGTTGCTCACAGCAAAATACAGAGACTTCCCCATTGGTGCTTCCTCTCCACACCACCACGGGCGTGTGCAGGTGTGTCCAGTTTGGGCTCTGAGCTCAGTGAAAGCTCAGCAGCCTGCCAGGCAGGAACAGCTTTTGGGAGGGGGACTGTGACTCACAGACACTGCTGTCAGGGGAGCTCACGGGGACTAGGGAGTGTCTGAAGAAGCCTGAGGAACCTGTTGACCCTTCAGAACTACTGTTCTGCTCTGTGTAGCCAGGGATTGTTCTAACGGGGAGCTCATTCACCCCATGCAGTTCCTGCCCATTGCTTCTTCTGTTTAGAAAGGAAAAAGATGAGAGTCACACAACAGAACTGCTGAGCATCCATCCCACACAGTTCTCACCTCCCAAGGCCTGCCCAGAGGGTGCTGCTTGTGTGAAACCTACCCACCCCTTGGCTCCAGAGCCAGGTTGAATCACTTCCCCAGTATCCTCCAGTGTGCCAGGTCCCAGGGGACAGTACCATGATGAGCAAGAGTGCTCCTATCTCAGAGGCAGAGCAAGTGGTCAAGGGGGATGGATGGAGCAGAGACCCAAATGACCAAACAGTCCTGGGCGCTGCTGTGCCACCAAGTGATAAAACATTTTCACTCTTATCAAGGACAAGAAACATTTATTTGGCCTTGGGAAGAGGTGGTTGGAAGCAGGATGAGCTCTAAAAGACAGACATGTGCTGGAACAGTAGAATTAGGGAAAATATTTATGAAGCAACCAGCTTTCTCACTGGGATAGTGTACATTATCCAAAGTGCACTCAGAACGCAGATGGGAAGGCAAGATTTGGTCAGCTCAGGTTGGATGAATCCTTCACACTGATGTGTGAGGTTCAGAGAGGTGACCTGGGCTCAGCCCAGCCACACCAGGGTCCAGGGGGTGGCAGACTGGGGCAGAAAGTGTCCAGAGGTGGAGCAGAAATCAGGCTGTGCTCCATCCATGAATCCTTGATGGGTGCTCAGAGCTCTCACCCTGCCCATTCCTTGTGCCCATTCCCCAGCTCACTTCTCACAGAACAGTTGGCCTTAGACACATCCAGGGATGGGGCAGTCACAGCTTCTCTAGGCAACCTGTGCCAGGGCCTCACCACACTCACAGGGAACAATTTCTTCCTGCTATCCAGTCTAAAACTATTCTCTTTCAGCTGAAAACCATTCCCTCTTGTCCTATCATCCTTTCTGCATGCAGAACACCACAGACATCTCCTCCTCTTTTGTCCAAAATAACACACAAATTACCAACCAGCAGTTTTTTCCTGCTCCACTGTTGCCCTAACCCATCTTCACATTTCACAGGTGCTGTACAATGAGCAGAAAACCCCTTTGCTCCCTTCCAGGCATCTTTCCTTGATGATGTACCTCCCTTGAGAGAGGCTGTAAAGACTTCTAAAGGGCCAAGGCCAGCCTGGAGACAGGGATGTTTTATTTTCTTTCTGCTGCAGTCCCTAGGAGGACTTCCCTGCTTCTCACTCGTGCTTCACTCTGCTGAAAAACTTCGAGCAGCAAGATGCGGCTTGATTAATTGTTCATAGGGATGGTCCCTGTATGGTTTGTATCTGCAATGTATGAGCTGTGTCTTCCCTATTTGTGGAATAAACACAACCCAACAACAACTTCTAGAAGCAGGAATTTCCCCCAAGTAATGGCAGCAATATGGTGAGCAATAACTTGCATTAAGAAAAAAAAAACTTTGAAGCTGTTAGTCAATTTTAGCTGCATGAAATTTTGGTCATACAGCTCTTCACTTGTGGTAATATGTTCTCCTAAGTGCAATAGAGATGTGATTGCCTGCTCCTGTCTCCATGTGCAGAAGATTACTTCTCCAGGAAAAGATGTAATGGGCATTTTAATATCTATTGTGTTGCACAGGCAAATAACTTGCAAAGGTTTGAACTGTCCTGACAGCTGCGATCAACAATAACAGACAATGCTCTGCTCTGACCAAATATCTGCACTGTAGTTGGTAACATCTCTGTCATGTTAATACCCCCTTACTGATTTATCTCCTGATCCAGCCTGGGGCCTGGTCACATGCCAACAGGCAGCTCCTGCTTGTTTCCCCACTGAAAGCTGAACCCTCTAAGAAAATGCAAAGGGACAAATTCTCTGGGAGCTGCCAAAACCATCAGTGATGCAGGTCAGGGTCGGCCCCGAAGGGAAGGGAGGGTGAAATGCTCTGTGGCAAATGGCTCATGCACTGGCACCCAGGACTGGCTGTGGGGCTCCATCTGTCTCTCAGGTCCTGCACCCACTGGTGTGTCTGTGCTGTACATGTGTCTGGGTGCCCTGCAGCTCCTCACCTTGATGTCTCTGGGTCACGTGAAACACGAACCTGAGTCCTGACTCATCCCTGTGAAATCCTGCTGTCAAAGACACCCAGACTGCACATCTGGAACTAGAACCCCCTCCTCCTGTCCAGCTCTTGCCAGATGGTCTCCTACAGTGGAGGAAGCACAGCCCTTGCTCAGCTCTTGGTATGTGCTTGATTGAGCCCAATCCTGTGGGAGAGGATTGTCCTGCTTTGCTCTGCCCTGGGGTGGCCTCACCTCAACATTGGGGCAGTTTGGGGGGACACAATGGAAGGAAGGGATTGAGCCATTGGAGAGTGTCCAAAGGAGGGACAC
>NW_020926945.1:0-3655 GCF_003984885.1 Neopelma chrysocephalum
TCCTTCCATTGTGTCCCCCCAAACTGCCCCAATGTTGAGGTGAGGCCACCCCAGGGCAGAGCAAAGCAGGACAATCCTCTCCCACAGGATTGGGCTCAATCAAGCACATACCAAGAGCTGAGCAAGGGCTGTGCTTCCTCCACTGTAGGAGACCATCTGGCAAGAGCTGGACAGGAGGAGGGGGTTCTAGTTCCAGATGTGCAGTCTGGGTGTCTTTGACAGCAGGATTTCACAGGGATGAGTCAGGACTCAGGTTCGTGTTTCACGTGACCCAGAGACATCAAGGTGAGGAGCTGCAGGGCACCCAGACACATGTACAGCACAGACACACCAGTGGGTGCAGGACCTGAGAGACAGATGGAGCCCCACAGCCAGTCCTGGGTGCCAGTGCATGAGCCATTTGCCACAGAGCATTTCACCCTCCCTTCCCTTCGGGGCCGACCCTGACCTGCATCACTGATGGTTTTGGCAGCTCCCAGAGAATTTGTCCCTTTGCATTTTCTTAGAGGGTTCAGCTTTCAGTGGGGAAACAAGCAGGAGCTGCCTGTTGGCATGTGACCAGGCCCCAGGCTGGATCAGGAGATAAATCAGTAAGGGGGTATTAACATGACAGAGATGTTACCAACTACAGTGCAGATATTTGGTCAGAGCAGAGCATTGTCTGTTATTGTTGATCGCAGCTGTCAGGACAGTTCAAACCTTTGCAAGTTATTTGCCTGTGCAACACAATAGATATTAAAATGCCCATTACATCTTTTCCTGGAGAAGTAATCTTCTGCACATGGAGACAGGAGCAGGCAATCACATCTCTATTGCACTTAGGAGAACATATTACCACAAGTGAAGAGCTGTATGACCAAAATTTCATGCAGCTAAAATTGACTAACAGCTTCAAAGTTTTTTTTTTCTTAATGCAAGTTATTGCTCACCATATTGCTGCCATTACTTGGGGGAAATTCCTGCTTCTAGAAGTTGTTGTTGGGTTGTGTTTATTCCACAAATAGGGAAGACACAGCTCATACATTGCAGATACAAACCATACAGGGACCATCCCTATGAACAATTAATCAAGCCGCATCTTGCTGCTCGAAGTTTTTCAGCAGAGTGAAGCACGAGTGAGAAGCAGGGAAGTCCTCCTAGGGACTGCAGCAGAAAGAAAATAAAACATCCCTGTCTCCAGGCTGGCCTTGGCCCTTTAGAAGTCTTTACAGCCTCTCTCAAGGGAGGTACATCATCAAGGAAAGATGCCTGGAAGGGAGCAAAGGGGTTTTCTGCTCATTGTACAGCACCTGTGAAATGTGAAGATGGGTTAGGGCAACAGTGGAGCAGGAAAAAACTGCTGGTTGGTAATTTGTGTGTTATTTTGGACAAAAGAGGAGGAGATGTCTGTGGTGTTCTGCATGCAGAAAGGATGATAGGACAAGAGGGAATGGTTTTCAGCTGAAAGAGAATAGTTTTAGACTGGATAGCAGGAAGAAATTGTTCCCTGTGAGTGTGGTGAGGCCCTGGCACAGGTTGCCTAGAGAAGCTGTGACTGCCCCATCCCTGGATGTGTCTAAGGCCAACTGTTCTGTGAGAAGTGAGCTGGGGAATGGGCACAAGGAATGGGCAGGGTGAGAGCTCTGAGCACCCATCAAGGATTCATGGATGGAGCACAGCCTGATTTCTGCTCCACCTCTGGACACTTTCTGCCCCAGTCTGCCACCCCCTGGACCCTGGTGTGGCTGGGCTGAGCCCAGGTCACCTCTCTGAACCTCACACATCAGTGTGAAGGATTCATCCAACCTGAGCTGACCAAATCTTGCCTTCCCATCTGCGTTCTGAGTGCACTTTGGATAATGTACACTATCCCAGTGAGAAAGCTGGTTGCTTCATAAATATTTTCCCTAATTCTACTGTTCCAGCACATGTCTGTCTTTTAGAGCTCATCCTGCTTCCAACCACCTCTTCCCAAGGCCAAATAAATGTTTCTTGTCCTTGATAAGAGTGAAAATGTTTTATCACTTGGTGGCACAGCAGCGCCCAGGACTGTTTGGTCATTTGGGTCTCTGCTCCATCCATCCCCCTTGACCACTTGCTCTGCCTCTGAGATAGGAGCACTCTTGCTCATCATGGTACTGTCCCCTGGGACCTGGCACACTGGAGGATACTGGGGAAGTGATTCAACCTGGCTCTGGAGCCAAGGGGTGGGTAGGTTTCACACAAGCAGCACCCTCTGGGCAGGCCTTGGGAGGTGAGAACTGTGTGGGATGGATGCTCAGCAGTTCTGTTGTGTGACTCTCATCTTTTTCCTTTCTAAACAGAAGAAGCAATGGGCAGGAACTGCATGGGGTGAATGAGCTCCCCGTTAGAACAATCCCTGGCTACACAGAGCAGAACAGTAGTTCTGAAGGGTCAACAGGTTCCTCAGGCTTCTTCAGACACTCCCTAGTCCCCGTGAGC
Organism: Neopelma chrysocephalum; assembly: GCF_003984885.1. NCBI lineage: Eukaryota > Metazoa > Chordata > Aves > Passeriformes > Pipridae > Neopelma > Neopelma chrysocephalum. The sequence goes on from NW_020926945.1 coordinate 2,443, forward strand.
TCCCCTGACAGCAGTGTCTGTGAGTCACAGTCCCCCTCCCAAAAGCTGTTCCTGCCTGGCAGGCTGCTGAGCTTTCACTGAGCTCAGAGCCCAAACTGGACACACCTGCACACGCCCGTGGTGGTGTGGAGAGGAAGCACCAATGGGGAAGTCTCTGTATTTTGCTGTGAGCAACCACAGCAGATGCCCATTGCAGAGACATTTCACCTGTTCTTCAGGATTTTTCTGGCTCTTGGTGTTTGTTTGTTTAGAGGGGTTATGTTTTGCTTTGTTTGGTTTGTAATTCAATATGTTAAGGCAGGCAGAGAAGTGAAAATTGCTGGGACCATCTGCTGGTAGCAGTCAGCAAAATGCACTGTTAATGATTGATCTTCTCCTCCCCCTCCCCACTCTGGAAGATATCCATGGATCTGACAGCCTGGAGGGAATTCTGTGCTTGGGGCACCACAGTTTGGGGCAAGCAGGAAAGGAAGAGGTGTCAGTTAACCCAGCTCTTCTTGGACCTGCACTTCCCCTGAGAAATTTATGGTAATACTATCATGGAGATTTTGGTCACCCAGTTACAAAGGCAGAAGGATGTGACCTGCCTGCTGTGCTGAATGATGCCCATCCCTTGAGGGGACCCTCCCAGCCCGGGGAGCCCTGCACTCCCAGGGGAACATGGAAATGAAGGTCAGCCAGGCTGATCCTGCTAATTTAATAGAATCATAGAATCATTAAGGTTGCAAAAGACCTTCAAGACCATCAAGTCCAACCTTTAACCAAATCCCAGTACAGCCACTAAACAATATAATGAAATCCACATCTACTCATTTTTTGAACACTTGAGGGGATGGTGACTCCACCACTGCCCTGGGCAGCCTGTGCCAGTGCCTGACCACCCTTTCAGTGAAGAAATGTTCAATAATATCCAACCTGAACCTCCCCTGGCACAATTTGAGGCCATTTTCCCCTCTCCTATCGCTTGTTACCTGGGAGAAGACACCGACCCCCACAACTGCTGCTGTTGCTCTGCAACAGCATCCTCACCTGGAACGGATCTGATGGCCTTTTCCAGCAGCACTGCTCCATGGACTCCTCTTGATGGAGCTGAACACTTCCTAGACTGGTCAGGTGAGATGAATAGGGAGTTTCCCATTGCCCCTACAGACCACAACAACTTAGGACACTTGGTGTGTTGAGCTGGAGCAGAGGAGACTGAGGGGAGACCTCC
>NW_020926946.1:0-413 GCF_003984885.1 Neopelma chrysocephalum
ATAGCCCATGGTGCTGGTCACATTAGCCAGTGGAGGAACACTCAGATGCCTGGCTTGAGACACTGATATCCCATACTAAGGATGTCCAGAGTGGGACAGAGGCATCCTATGTCTTGGCTGTGAATACCAGGCATATCTGAGTGTTCCTCCACTGGCTAATGTGACCAGCACCATGGGCTATCAATAAGATGAAGGGTTCAAACATTTATAACATCAGTGAGTACCATCAAATTATTAACTAACATTACAATATTACTGTTACTGTCTTCTCTCACACTCTGGATGCATCCTCAGTTTGTTTCTTCCACACTGAGATGCTTTCAGTATGTTGACAACCATGACATCTGACCAAGAGGTCAGAGTGAAATCAGTGATCAGTTCCTTGCAGAGTGTTGTTTCTTGAGGGAAGACAG
>NW_020926947.1:0-1617 GCF_003984885.1 Neopelma chrysocephalum
GGAGGTCGCAGCCTCTGCCCTGTCTAGAAGGTTCAGTCTGAGGAGAAAACTGTTTTACCTTCCTGTGTTAGTGTCCAGTTCCAATGATGTGGAAGATTCCTTTCCTCCTCACGCTGTCATTAAGCTGTACATTCACTTCTAAGTTGCCAATGGTTTCTAAGGATGAAAAGTCACATTTATGGGGGCTTTGGTGCAGTTTGAAGCTGGGGAAGGGTCTCACCCCCTCACAGAGGTGCCCCGAGCCCGCTGTGCAGCCACTTCTGTGCTCATGGCCTCTCACGGCTGCCCTGCCTGGGAAACATGTTGGGACCTTCCTCCTGCCAGGGCTGCAGCCCCTCATGGCACCTCATAGCCCCTTACAGCCCCTCATGGCCCCTCTCAGCCCCTCAGAGCCCCTCATGGCCCCTCAGAGCCCCTTACAGCCCCTCATGGTGCCTCATGGCCCCTCACAGCCCCTCATGGCCCCTCACATCCCCTCATGGTGCCTTACAGCCCCTCATGGCCCCTCATGACCCCTCATAGCCCCTTACAACCTCTCATGGCCCCTCACAGCCCCTCATGGTGCCTCATGGCCCCTCACAGCCCTTCATGGTGCCTCATAGCCTTTTACAGCCCCTCACAGCCCCTCATAGCCCCTTACAGCCCCTCATGGCCCCTCACAGCCCCTCATGGCTGCTCACAGTCTCTCATGGTGCCTCACGACCCCTTACAGCCCTTCATGGCCCCTTACAGCCCTTCATAGCCCCTTACAACCCCTCACGGTGCCTCATGGTGCCTCATGGCCCCTCATGGCCCCTTACAGCCCCTCATGGCCCCTCACAGCCCCTCATGGCCCGTCACAGCCCCTCATGGCCCCTCACAGCTCCTCATGGCCCCTCACAGCCCCTTACAGCCCCTTACGCCCCTCATGGCCCCTTACAGCCCCTCATGGCCCCTCACAGCCCCTCATGGCTGCTCACAGTCTCTCATGGTGCCTCACGACCCCTTACAGCCCTTCATGGCCCCTTACAGCCCCTCATAGCCCCTTACAACCCCTCACGGTGCCTCATGGTGCCTCATGGCCCCTCATGGCCCCTTACAGCCCCTCATGGCCCCTTACAGCCCCTCATGGCCCCTCACAGCCCCTCATGGCCCCTTACAGCCCCTCATGGCCCCTCACAGCCCCTCATGGCCCCTCACAGCACCAGGGATTCTCCTGAAGAAGGGATCAGGCTCTGCTTGTTCTCCTTTTATTCAGGTCATTTTATATCGATGAGTAAAGAAAGGTTGAAATGAAACATTTTGCACCATTTCCCTCTGCTTTAATCTGGGGGGGCCGAAGCTCTCTGCTGACGGTGGCCCGGGTGTGACCATCAGTGCAGCCCCCCAGCCCCCTTTGTTTCCCCCCTGTCATTCCTGGTTCCAAAGGCCCCTGGCTCTGGAGGAGGCAGAGCTGCAGCACCGTGGGCTCCATCCCCGGCCCAGCCGGGGCTCTCGGGCAGGAGCAGCAGCAGCGCAGCCCCTTCCCACCTGCTCTTGCCTTGGCTTTGCCTGGGAAGCCAGAAGCCTCTGGAAATCAGCACAGCCACTCCATGTGCCCAGGCTGGATCAGCTCCTGCTGCTGGGCGAATCCTGCCT
>NW_020926948.1:0-358 GCF_003984885.1 Neopelma chrysocephalum
TATTGAAGCCCTGCTTCTCGGAAGTGGCCGACCATTGCTGCTGATGGGAAACAGAGAATAAACCGTGTTATCTTTCACTTTGCTTCACTTTTGTGCACGCAAGCTTTCCCTTTGCTTTCACTTTAAACAAACTGCCTTATCCCAACCCACGAGTTGTTTTCCACCTTACTCTCTCCCCTGTCCTGCTGGGAAGGGCAGTGACAGAGCAGTCGAGTGAGCACCTGGCATCCAGCCAAGGTCAACCCACCACAACATAAATAGCCAGGAGACAGAGGAGCTAACTAGAAAAAAAAATAACCTTTGATTCCAATAAAAGGGAGCGGTCACTGAACAGACCTGAGTGAGTCTCTCAACTAAG
>NW_020926949.1:0-346 GCF_003984885.1 Neopelma chrysocephalum
CCTCACAGAGATGCCCTGAGCCCACTGTGCAGCCACTTCTGCGCTCACGGCCCCTCACGGCTGCCCTGCCTTGGGAACATGTTGGGACCTTCCTCCTGCCAGGGCTGCAGCCCCTCAGGGCACCTCATAGCCCCTTACAGCTCCTCATGGTGCCTCATGGCCCCTCAGAGCCCCTCATGGCCCCTCAGAGCCCCTCACAGCCCCTCATGGTGCCTCATAGCCCCTTACAGCCCCTCACAGTGCCTCATGGCCCCTTTACAGCCCCTCATGGCCCTTCAGAGCCCCTTACAGCCCCTCATGGCACCTCATAGCCCCTCATGGTGCCTCATAGCCCCTTACAGCCCCT
>NW_020926950.1:0-384 GCF_003984885.1 Neopelma chrysocephalum
TATTGAAGCCCTGCTTCTCGGAAGTGGCCGACCATTGCTGCTGATGGCAAACAGAGAATAAACCGTGTTATCTTTCACTTTGCTTCACTTCTGTGCATGCAAGCTTTCGCTTTGCTTTCACTTTAAACAAACTGCCTTATCCCAACCCACGAGTTGTTTTCCACCTTACTCTCTCCCCTGTCCTGCTGGGAAGGACAGTGACAGAGCGGTCGAGTGGGCACCTGGCATCCAGCCAAGGTCAACCCACCACAACATAAATAGCCAGGAGACAGAGGAGCTAACTAGAAAAAAATAACCTTTGATTCCAATAAAAGGGAGCGGTCACTGAACAGACCTCAGTGAGTCTCTCAACTAAGTTGTAGCGGGCGGGTCCCAAGGGATGCA
>NW_020926951.1:0-305 GCF_003984885.1 Neopelma chrysocephalum
TTTATTTCCTTATTATATTAATAAGCCACACTAAGTGGAGGTCGCAGGCTCTGCCCTGTCTAGAAGGTTCAGTCTGAGGAGAAAACTGTTTTACCTTCCTGTGTTAGTGTCCAGTTCCAATGATGTGGAAGATTCCTTTCCTCCTCATGCTGTCATTAAGCTGTACATTCACTTCTAAGTTGCCAATGGTTTCTAAGGATGAAAAGTCACATTTATGGGGGCTTTGGTGCAGTTTGAAGCTGGGGAAGGGTCTCACCACCTCACAGAGATGCCCTGAGCCCACTGTGCAGCCACTTCTGCGCTCA
>NW_020926952.1:0-530 GCF_003984885.1 Neopelma chrysocephalum
ACAGCCCCTCACGGCACCTCATGGTGCCTCATAGCCCCTTACAGCCCCTCACGGTGCCTCATGGCCCCTCACAGCCCCTCATGGCCCCTCATAGGACCAGGGATTCTCCTGAAGAAGGGATCAGGCTCTGCTTGTTCTCCTTTTATTTAGGTCATTTTATATCGATGAGTAAAGAAAGGTTGAAATGAAACATTTTGCACCATTTCCCTCTGCTTTAATTTGGGGGGCCGAAGCTCTCTGCTGACGGTGGCCTGGGTGTGACCATCAGTGCAGCCCCCCAGCCCCCTTTGTTTCCCCCCACTGTCATTCCTGGTTCCAAAGGCCCCCGGCTCTGGAGGAGGCAGAGCTGCAGTGCTGGGGGCTCCATCCCCGGCCCAGCCGGGGCTCTCGGGCAGGAGCAGCAGCAGCGCAGCCCCTTCCCACCTGCTCTTGCCTTGGCTTTGCCTGGGAAGCCAGAAGCCTCTGGAAATCAGCGCAGTCACTCATGTGCCCAGGCTGGATCAGCTCCTGCTGCTGGGCGAATCCTGCCT
>NW_020926953.1:0-667 GCF_003984885.1 Neopelma chrysocephalum
ACAGCCCCTCACGGCACCTCATGGTGCCTCATAGCCCCTTACAGCCCATCACGGTGCCTCATGGCCCCTCACAGCCCCTCATGGTGCCTCATAGCCCCTCACAGCCCCTCATGGCCCCTCACAGCCCCTCATGGCCCCTCACAGCCCCTCATGGTGCCTCATGGCCCCTCACAGCCCCTCATGGCCCCTCATAGCACCAGGGATTCTCCTGAAGAAGGGATCAGGCTCTGCTTGTTCTCCTTTTATTTAGGTCATTTTATATCGATGAGTAAAGAAAGGTTGAAATGAAACATTTTGCACCATTTCCCTCTGCTTTAATTTGGGGGGGCCGAAGCTCTCTGCTGACGGTGGCCCGAGTGTGACCATCAGTGCAGCCCCCCAGCCCCCTTTGTTTCCCCCCCCGTCATTCCTGGTTCCAAAGTCCCCCAGCTCTGGAGGAGGCAGAGCTGCAGCACCGTGGGCTCCATCCCCGGCCCAGCCGGGGCTCTTTGGCAGGAGCAGCAGCAGCGCAGCCCCTTCCCACCTGCTCTTGCCTTGGCCTTGCCTGGGAAGCCAGAAGCCTCTGGAAATCAGCGCAGCCACTCATGTGCCCAGGCTGGATCAGCTCCTGCTGCTGGGCAAATCCTGCCTGTTCGAACCGCTTCCAGCAAGGAATAAATGCAGAGGT
>NW_020926954.1:0-2767 GCF_003984885.1 Neopelma chrysocephalum
GCCCTGTGTCTCAGAGGTTCACACCAGCTAAGGCAAGAGGTTCACACGAGCTAATTCCCTACATTTCCCCGTGTTTTTTTTTTGTTTTTTTTTTTTTTTTATTTGGCACCACAAAAATCTTATTAGTAAAAACCATCGTAAACCTTTCTTAACAAGACTTAAAACCCATTGTGACATTGAACTAAAAATAGACTGTAACCTGCTTTGTGTGATCTGGTCACCAAAAGGTGTTTGTGAATTTGTGTTTATATATATACACTTATTCATATTCACCCACACATGTATACACTTCCATTCACCCACATCCACACGGTGGCCACCAGCACTCAAACACATTTCATACAAGCATACTTCTGTGTTCTATGTTACTGCATTCCACAAACTTAAGAAATTATAATAATTCTCCAGTACCTTATAATGCTAGAGTTTCTTAACTACACAGATAAAACTAATCAGATAGACAAGCTTTCTTCCACCAATGCCTAGTGAGCAATCCAAAGGTCACACAACACACCATGCTTAAATTCTTACTCTCTATAAATATGTGTTTTAAAAATACTAAAAATTTGTGTTTAATAAACTGTGTTCTAGTAATATTAAAACAACTGTTAGCTACAACAGCTTCTGGTGGTGTCATAGTCACTTGCAGGAATAACATCAACCTTGTTTCGAAGAACTAGTTTCTTTTAAAGGCTTCATCCATCATGCAGATAACTAGAAAACACCTGTGTGTAAAAACTTAGGGCTGGCAATGGCAGAGGAGTTGCAGAGAGCCCCGTCACTTTAACTTCGGGTTTGCCACAGATGTCCGCAAAAGTTTTTTGGCAGCTGTACTTGATTTTTTTTAAGTCTCTCCGTCTGCTCTCGTAGTTCGATGTCGTTCTTGGTGATGCGGGGAGCAGGCAGCGGCACCAGCGCGATGGCGCAGGCCCACTTGCGGCTTTTCTCCCCTCCTGCCGTTCCTACCGAAGCTGTCCCTCGCCGGGCTTGGTGGAGGCGGGCTCGCGGCAGCGGGAATTGCTTTCGCGAACGGGCAGGCGGCGGCAGGCACAGCCGGGCAGGCAAGGCAAGGCGCGGCGGCGCCGGCAGCGCACAGAGGCAGCGCATGGCGGCGGGGGGGCCGTGGCAGCGGCGGGCGGAAGCGGCGCGGCCCCTGGCCGAGGCAGCTCAGAGCGACTCCCGGCTCGGCGGCGCCGGCACAGGAGAGGTGGGAGGACCGGCTCCATGAGGCAGTACATCGGAGCCGGGTTCGGCTCCAGGCAGCAACAGGGCAGCAGCTTTAGAAGCAGCGACGGGAAAAACGGCAGCGGGGGCGGCGGAAAGCTCGCCGCGGCGGGAGGTACAGCTGGCAGTGGCCTCTCTGGCATCCTGCGTAGAGCTAAAACTGTTTAGGGAAAAAGACAAACTGCTGCTGGGGCCGCCGGCCGACGATCGGGCAGAAGCCTGCCCTTTGAAATTTGTCGGTAGCACGATTATTGAGATAATGAATAAAAGTTGAAAAACTGACTTGCTTTCTTTGCTTTCAGTTTCGCTGCTCGCTAATGCAGCACTTTGATCTCTTCTCCTATCTGGTCCCTTATAGCATCCCGTATGGACACTTTAAAGGTAGCTTGAGCAGTAGGGATTAATAACCCTTTAAGGGCTTTTTCGTCATAATTAGAATCTCTCTCAGAGAGAATTAAACAGAGGAGCGTTCGCACGCCTCTTCTTCTTATGAAAGAGCGGACCCCATGCCCCCCTTCAGCTGCTCACCTGACCAGGGTGAGATTCCGCTTGTATTGTGGTTCTGCACGCAGCTTTAAATTCTTAACGCCGGGGGCAATGACTTGTCTATCGTCTGTTTCTCTCGGCTCTTTCTGTTCGCCCTACGTCCCTCAGAACGGCGAAATCGGAGTCTCTGTTTGTCCAGACACCTGTTAGTTCCTTTTTAAAGTCTATACCTTAACTCCTCGCTTTTCCGAAAAGCATTGGAGTACTGATAGTGCCGCCTGTCCCTTCATTACCTAAACAACGTATTACCACGCTGTGTGCAGCCCTTTCCACGAGACTTTGCGGCTTTGTCGGCGGGCTCCTTCTTCAGGAGTCCCGGGCGCTGGGTCCAACTATTTCGTTGCCGGAAGCGTGGAAGTAAATCCCTTCGCCGTCCAAAATCCCCGAACGAGAGGCTTTTGGCGGCGGCAGGTTTGAGCTCTTTTCGCAACGTGGGACGCGGAACTAAACTCTTTCGCCGTCCAAAATCCCCGAAAAAGAGGCTTTCGGTGGCGGCAGGTTTGAGCTCTTTTTCGTCCAACCCTTTCGCCTTCTTGTGCTGCACGGCAAGACCGACCGAAACTACGTCCGACCGCGGCCACGAGAACCCGACTTGGTTCTTCCGGAATCCGACTTGATTCCAGCCCAGAAGTCCAACTTGACTTCTAGGGACCCCCCTTGGTCCCTGTTCGGGCGCCATTTGTCGCGACGGGGAACTCTGAACACTTAATGTAAGGATCCAAAAACTCCGTTTATTGAAGATAGACAGCAGCTTAATATACACTGTATAATAGGCTCATACATATTGCAGGGATCAAGCTCCTAATTGGTGCTAAGTCAAGTGGTGATATCATCTCAACTCTCTTGCCTTGTTTACACAGGTGGCTAATCAGTTGCCTTTGTTTTGGTAATGCCAACCTCTTGTTTATCAGCCAGCATTAGCACATCAAAGACACTGTTGCTTTCTCATGGCCCTGTGTCTCAGAGGTTCACACCAGCTAAGGCAAGAGGTTCACAC
>NW_020926955.1:0-990 GCF_003984885.1 Neopelma chrysocephalum
GGGGGGGACGAGCCAAGGAGACATTTCCTCGCTTCCCACAATTCTCACCACACTATAAGCCTGCGATGGTGTGTGCGTGTGGCCTGATTATACAAAAAAAAAAATAGTAACACAGAGCCGGGGAGATCGGAGATAAACACATCATCAGGAGGGAAGGGATTTTCCCCCCTCTATTAAACCTTAGTCATCGCCCCCCGCCCTGTGTTATCGGTGTTTTACCGTCGGGCCTTCAGGAACGGGAGTGGCGATGACTAAGGTTTAATAGAGGGGGGAAAATCCCTTCCCTCCTGATGATGTGTTTATCTCCGATCTCCCCGGCTCTGTGTTACTATTTTTTTTTTTGTATAATCAGGCCACACGCACACACCATCGCAGGCTTATAGTGTGGTGAGAATTGTGGGAAGCGAGGAAATGTCTCCTTGGCTCGTCCCCCCCCAGCAGGGCGATCGATCTGGGGTGTCGTGGCCGGTGGCACCTCCCGAGCAGCCGGTCTCCAGGTCTTCCGGGGGCAAGGACTCCTGTCATTTCCCTCCAGAGGGAATGTCTGGCGCTCACCCGCCCGGCTGGAGCGATGTGGGACACACACACACAGCCTCACACAACCCGGCAGCCCTGGCTCACGTGGATGAACCTCCCCCAGCAATTCCAGTGACTCTCGGGTTGTGTGAGGCTGTGTGTGTGTGTCCCACATCGCTCCAGCCGGGCGGGTGAGCGCCAGACATTCCCTCTGGAGGGAAATGACAGGAGTCCTTGCCCCCGGAAGACCTGGAGACCGGCTGCTCGGGAGGTGCCACCGGCCACGACACCCCAGATCGATCGCCCTGCTGGGGGGGGACGAGCCAAGGAGACATTTCCTCGCTTCCCACAATTCTCACCACACTATAAGCCTGCGATGGTGTGTGCGTGTGGCCTGATTATACAAAAAAAAAAATAGTAACACAGAGCCGGGGAGATCGGAGATAAACACATCATCAGGAGGGAAGGGATTTT
>NW_020926956.1:0-366 GCF_003984885.1 Neopelma chrysocephalum
TAAATTCATGAATACTGTGTAATCTAGATTAAAATGTAATCTAGATTAAAACCAAATCAACATGTGTGTTGTGTTAAAGCAGCCTGAAAATCAGGGACCTTAACTGTGGAGGGTACATGTGACCTTTCGCGGTGTATGCACTTACCCCCCCAGGGCCGTAAACTCCTGGGAAAAAAACATATATACCCCACACACATGCTGATTTGGTTTTAATCTAGATTACATTTTAATCTAGATTACACAGTATTCATGAATTTACAAAGAGCTCTCAGATAATGGTAATCACACTTCACAGGAGCCATGCAGTTAAATTCATGAATACTGTGTAATCTAGATTAAAATGTAATCTAGATTAAAACCAAATCA
>NW_020926957.1:0-584 GCF_003984885.1 Neopelma chrysocephalum
TGATATGGTTTGAAGCTGGCTCCCTGCCAAGTCTCCAAACCTTACCACCAGAAGTCCCCCCCCCCAACAAAAAAAACCTCAGGGAGAAGAGGGAGAAAAAAACTAAGAAAAACCCGAAAACGAGAGAGAGGACAACCAAACTTATATATATAAATATATTTACACTTATATACAATTTCACAAGGGAAAGGGGAAGGGGAAAAAAGAACAAAACTATAATAAAATATATATATATATATATCCCAATCAGTAGCCCGAGATCTAGTAACTAAAGAACAAAAGAGTTAGCAAAGAAGATATCTCACTACTCTCCTGGGACAACCGAGAGTCGCTCCGGAACGATCGCCGGCAACCTCTGTCTCCCAAGGTCGGCAAGGCCTAGCCAGGCCTCGCTCCCCAACACGGCAGACTCAACAGCAGGGAACCTGCACCTCCAAGCCGCCGGAAGGAAAGAAAGCGAAGGCCTCTCCTCCTCTTTTCTTATAGTCTGGCTTACGTAAAAATCGTAGGGAATACTGGGTAAATCTGGACCCTTCCTTGGTTACAAACTGGTCACCAAGGAAGGCCTAGCCCAAACCACCACA
>NW_020926958.1:0-5716 GCF_003984885.1 Neopelma chrysocephalum
TTGGTTACAAACTGGTCACCAAGGAAGGCCTAGCCCAAACCACCACATTCTCCACCCCTTATTCCATACTATTTTTACGTAACACCTGTATCTCACGTTCGCCTACATCCCACGCGCATATATACATATATACATATATATATATATAGTTCTTGTTGGTCTTTCGGCGCAGTTGTCTCGTCGTTGGAAAACCAATACCGATGTCAGTTCAATTCAGTCCAGATCTTTGGTCTCCTCAGTCACAACTACAGTTCTGATTTATGGCTGTTTCATTGTTCTGGGCTGTCTCATCACTGGATACCAGCAACAGCTTAGTTCAGGTCTCTCTCTCTCTCTCATCTGGTGACTGGTTTCCTGTAAAAACACAACTCAGGACATACAATTAGTTTTTCCCCAAGGCTAAATTTCCTTGAGGCACACATTGGATGACTCCATCCTTCCTCATTATCCACCACGTATGTCCTGGCCCTTGAGCAAAGACAATCCCACGAATGGGTTTGTCTTGGCCTGAGGCAGGGGTAACCCAAACAGCTTTCCCTAGCATTCCCCTCAAATGGATTGCTGGAACTTTATCTCCATCAACAATGTGAAGGGATTCTGCTTGTGCGGGGCCAGCTCGATTGACAGAACCCCTGGTGTTAACTAGCCAGGTAGCCTTGGCTAAGTTCTTGTCCCAGTTTTTATAAGTTCCCTCACCTAGTGACTGTAGAGTTGTCTTCAACAGTCCGTTATATCTTTCAACCTTCCCAGCAGCTGGTGCATGATAGGGAATGTGGTACACCCATTCGATACCATGTTCCCTTGCCCAAGTGGTGACTAATTCATTTTTGAAATGAGTCCCGTTGTCCGACTCAATACGTTCTGGGGTCCCGTGTCTCCACAGGACTTGCTTTTCAAGGCCCAAAATGGTATTCCGTGCCGTTGCGTGGGGCACTGAAAAAGTTTCTAGCCATCCCGTTGTTGCTTCCACCATGGTAAGTACATAGCACTTACCTTGGCGAGTCTGTGGTAGTTTGATATAATCAACCTGCCATGCCTCTCCATACTTATACTTATCCCATCGTCCACCATACCACAGGGGCTTCAGTCTTTTTGCCTGCTTAACAGCGGCACAAGTCTCACAATCATGGATAACTTCAGAAATTATATCCATGGTTAAATCCACCCCTCGGTCTCGTGCCCATCTGTGGGTGGCATCTCGGCCCTGATGACCGGAAGCATCATGGGCCCATCGAGCCAGAAACAGCTCTCCCTTCTGCTGCCAGTCTAGGTCTACTTGTGACACTCCTATCTGTGCAGCTCGGTCCGCTTCTCTGTTGTTATCGTGTTCTTCATTAGCTCGCTTCTTGGACACATGGGCATCTACATGGTGGACTCTCACATTCAGATTCTTCGCTCTGGCAGCGATGTCCTGCCACAAGTCAGCAGCCCAGATGGGTTTTCCTCCACGCCTCCAGTTCATCTTTTTCCATCGGTCTAACCATCCCCATAGGGCATTGGCTATCATCCATGAGTCAGTGTAGAGGTAGAGCCTTGGCCATCCTTCTCGTTCGGCAATGTCCAGGGCCAATTGGACGGCTTTGAGCTCTGCAAATTGACTCGACTCGCCTTGACCCTCAGCAGCTTCTGCCACTCGTCGGGTGGGACTCCAAACAGCTGCTTTCCACTTCCGGTTCTTTCCTACAATACGGCAAGAACCATCAGTGAAAAGGGCATAACGCCTTTCTTCATCTGGCAGCTGATCAAATGGCGGAGCTTCTTCAGCTCGGTTCACTGGCTCTTCTTCTTCTTCTGCCAGACTGAAGTTCCCACCTTCAGGCCAATTTGTGATAACCTCCAGAATTCCAGGGCGATTTGAGCTTCCCAATCGTACACGCTGCGTAATCAAGGCTATCCACTTGCTCCATGTAGCATCGGTGGCATGATGTGTAGGGGGCACCTTCCCTTTGAACATCCAATTCAGGACTGGTAGTCGAGGTGCTAGGAGGAGCTGTGTTTCAGTGCCAATCACTTCTGAGGCTGCTTGTATGCCTTCATAGGCCGCCAGAATTTCCTTTTCCACAGGAGTGTAGTTGGCTTCAGAACCCCTGTAGCTTCGGCTCCAGAAGCCAAGTGGTCGCCCTCGCGTCTCACCAGGCACCTTTTGCCAGAGGCTCCAGGAGGGACCTTTATCTCCAGCTGTAGTGTAAAGTACGTTCTTCACGTCTGGTCCCGTCCGAACTGGTCCAAGAGCCACGGCATGTGCAATCTCTTGTTTGATCTGTTTAAATGCCTGTTGCTGTTCAGGACCCCATTGAAAGGTATTCTTTTTACGGGTCACAAAGTGAAGAGGGCTCACAATCTGGCTATACCCAGGGATGTGCATTCTCCAGAAGCCTATGGCCCCCAGGAAAGCTTGTGTCTCCTTCTTGTTGGTGGGTGGAGCCATGGCTACAATCTTATTAATGACATCTGTTGGTATCTGACGTCGTCCATCTTGCCATTTCACCCCTAGGAATTGGATCTCTCTGGCAGGTCCCTTGACCTTATTTTTCTTAATGGCGAAACCGGCATCAAGGAGAATCTGGATGATTTCCTCTCCTTTCTCGAAAACTTCTTCCGCTGTGTCCCCCCATACAATGATGTCGTCAATGTACTGGATATGTTCTGGGGCCTTGCCCTTCTCCAGTGTGGCCTGAATCAGTCCATGGCAGATTGTCGGACTGTGCTTCCACCCCTGGGGCAGTCGGTTCCACGTGTACTGCACACCTCTCCACGTGAAAGCAAACTGCGGCCTGCACTCCGCTGCTAAGGGAATGGAGAAAAATGCATTGGCGATGTCGATGGTGGCGTACCACTTTGCTGTCTTGGACTCCAGCTCGTATTGGAGCTCCAACATGTCTGGTACAGCAGCACTCAATGGTGGTGTGACTTCATTCAAGCCACGATAGTCCACGGTCAGTCTCCATTCGCCATCGGACTTGCGTACAGGCCAAATGGGGCTATTGAAGGGTGAGTGTGTTCTACTAACCACCCCTTGGCTTTCCATCTTGCGTATCATCTTATGGATGGGGATCACAGCATCTCGATTCGTCCGGTACTGTCGCCTATGCACTGTCTTAGTGGCTGTTGGCACTCGCTGGTCCTCGACTCGCAGTAGTCCCACAACAGAAGGATCTTCTGAGAGGCCGGGCAGGGCAGATAATCGTTTGGATTCCTCTTCAGTCACCGCGGCTATACCAAAAGCCCATCGGTACCCCTTCGGGTCTTTGAAGTATCCTCTCCTGAGGTAATCCATGCCAAGAATGCAAGGGGCTTCTGGCCCTGTCACAATGGAATGTTTTTCCCATTGGTCTCCTGTCAGGCTTATTTCAGCCTCTACCACTGACAGCTCTTGAGACCCTCCTGTCACCCCAGTAATTGAAACAGTCTCTGTGCTCACATGTCCTGAGGGCATTAACGTGCACTGTGCGCCGGTATCTATTAACGCCTGGTATCTCTGAGGATCCGATGTGCCAGGCCACCGAACCCACACAGTCCAATAAACTCTGTTATCTTCCTTGTCCCTTTCCTTCTCCTGGCAGAAGGCAGGGCCCCTCTATTGGTTCTGGTTGGAGCATTCACTGTCGGATTTTTGCTTTGGTTTGTCAGAGGCTTTCCTGTCGTCCTGGAAACGGACTCCAGACCTCCTGCGTCTGGGAGATCTCAGTTCTTTCTCAAAGAAGTCCGCATCTACTACGTAGACAACTTTCTTATCGGCTTCCTTGCGTTTTAGTTCTCTCACTCTGGCCTCAAGTCTGGAAGTAGATTCACCATCCCACTTCCTCATGTTTTCTCCATGGGCACGCAGATAGGACCACAGCTCGCTGCGCTTAGATTTACGCTTAGGGTTTTCGCTCCTTCTGCGTGTGACGGAAGGAGATCGTGAGCGGGACCTGGACCAAGATCGAGATCGTGGTCGAGACCGGTCTGCTGATCTGTCTCTGTAGCGTCTATCCCTGTGGTCTCCATAGTCATCTTCATATTCAGAGTACCCATAAGGCTCCTCTCTCTCTGGTGTTCGTCTGAAACCAGAATCAGAATAGTCTCTAGAAAACTCATTCCTAGATTCTATTATTTCTTTTAGATGTCGCAGAACCGTACACAGCATGCTCACAGGCGTTTCTGGCATGTTTGGAAGCATTACTCCTGCCAAGGTATGGACATATGATGCAGGAGCACCCTGGATTATCTTTTTCCACATGGGCATTGTGCAAGCGGCAACCTCCGGGTCATCAGTGACGGGATCGTATTGAGGGTCATCATACATAAGTTCCAACAATGCCAATTCTCTTAGGTACTGGATGGCGTCTTCTATCTTGGTCCACCTCCTCATGGGGCATTGTAGTCTTTAAATGGAAACCTTTGTCTCACACTTAAGACAAGTCGCGCCCAAAGACTGAGGTCAGGTTTCTCCTCTGCAATTAAGCGATCAAGTTCACGATCTCCGGAGATGGAAGCTAGTTGTTCTGCTTCAGCACTTGACAATATGTGACCTCTAGCCCCACGGTCTCGGCATCGGAGCAACCACGATAGAATTCGCTCACCAGGCTGACGAGTGTAGTCTTTTTGTAAGTCCCGGAGCTCTGATGGGGTCATTGACCGCAACTCTGTAGTTTCCATTTTTGGGGATGGTGCTGCTCGTGGAGGTGGAGGTGGAGTTCTGGCACTGGTATCAGTATCAGTCCCCTCTCCCGTATCTTCTGACTTGCTTTGATCTCCATCTGGTCGTAGGCTTAAAGTTTTGGGCGCTGGTACCCACGACTTCCTTTTCACTACAGGGGCGAGAGGTATCTCAGGTGGTGTAGTCTGGGTTCTGCTTTCAGTGCATGTAGTAGAGGTGGCGTTGGTCTCAGGTGGCAGGGTTTGAGTTTCCGCCTCAGCCTTAGCCTTCCGAGCATAGTCCACAGCAGCTCGATAGGCACTCGCCAGGCCCCAGTACAAAGCAGAAAACTGCATATTTGGGTCCTCGTAAGAAAAACACCCTTCTGCCAGACGACGTGCCACGTCATCAGGATCAAACACCTGCTCTGGTGTGAAATCCCAACTAATGGGAGGTGTCACACGCCCTACCAATTTACCAAAGTTGACCCAGATTCCTTGCCATCCAGGGACTGGTTTTCTCAAGGCCCTTCCCAAAGTTCCAGCAAATCCCTTTGAGTTTTGACGTTTCCTGCAACAAGAAAAGCAGTACCACACCACCTTTCCAATGTTAAATACCACTTCCATGGCTTTTAGGAATAGTAGCACCGTAGCCAAACAATTTAGGTAAGGATTGGGGCCAATTTTTGATCCCAGGGACCTCAGTCACTAGGCCCTTAATGTCATAATTAAGGAAAGGCAGGTATTGGTAGATGCCTGTAGGGTTAGTTCTCACTGGATACCCAGCAGCATATATAAAAACGGCCAAAATAACCAAAAAAATGAATAAAAAGGCCATCTTTATATATTTTCTCTCTCTTTGTTCCCAAACAAAGGTATATTTATATAAACAATAGGTTCTTGGCAGCTCTCCCGGTAGTGTTCCCAAACAATGGGCAGTTTTTGCACCAACCTGGCTCCCTTCCCAGACCTGTTCCCAAACAACCGTGGCAAAAACCAAAACAAACCGGAGATAACCAGAGATTCCCGGGCGGAAACACCAAATAAGGTGATATGGTTTGAAGCTGGCTCCCTGCCAAGTCTCCAAACCTTACCA
>NW_020926959.1:0-3038 GCF_003984885.1 Neopelma chrysocephalum
TTCTCCACGCCTGGAACTGCTCCCATCCTGAATCTTGCTCCTTCACATCTCACCCTTTCTTACTTGATTGAAAATGTCCGTTGTGATAGTCCTTCTTGCAGCATGCTGTGACACAAGAAATAGTTAATAACAATACAAACAGAAAAAGCAAAATTTCAAAGCAAGTTAAAAAGGGTTTGTTTAAATGGACTTGGAGGAGGACAGATCTGCATCTTCCAAATCAGTTTGGACGGCTGCATCTGCTGAGTGACTCCCCCCTTAAAAAAATTGTTTCCAGCCCGAGATGCCACTGCTCCATGGTGTCTAAAAGCTTGGTGATAGCGGTCTTCTGTGGACTACGAGATCCTTAGGAAGGGATGGGTTATGCAGGATGGAACGCAGTTGAGGGGGTGTTTGTGTTAACACAGCACCCCTGGAGCTTGCTGCCTTGTTTCCTGACAGTTCACAGGTGCACTGTTTAAGATCTGGCATTGAATTAAAAGTCACTTTTCTCCTTAAGTCAGGTGATTTTTTCAGGGGCAGTAGTTCTCCGTAGATGTTAGTGAGGGAGCGGCAATCCTTAGTCCAGTGTCTGCCTTTGCCACATCGCTTGCACGGTGTCTTTGGAAGCTGAAATTTTGTGGTTAATTGTGGGCAGTTCTTTTTTATATGTCCTGTCTCACCACAGTGAAAACAGGTTTGTGGTCCAGCTAAAGCTTCAGCTATTAGTCTTGCTTTATGAGAATTAGACCCCACATTCCGACATGCCTTAACCATGACCATAGGAGTGGGATCTTTAAGAGTTCTTAGTATTTGTTGGCAATCGTCATTAGATTGTTCTATAGCCAACCTTAAAAATAGTGCATCTTGAGCTTCTGGGTGTTTGACTTGTTTTGCAATGGCTTTCTTTAGCCTTTCTGCAAAGTCTATGAATGGTTCTGTTGGTTTTTGTTGTACTTGTGTGTATGAAGGTGTAGGTTCATCCGCCTCAGCAATGGTTTGAATAGCTTGGAAGGCTAGATTTTTTGAAATGTCCAATTCATCCATAGGAATCTTGGTTTGGGCCTCATTGGAAATATAAGGTCCCACTCCATAGAGCCTATTAAAGGACTCCAGAACTGGGGTCCCTGTGGTTATTGAGGCTCGCTGGGCATGCTGGCGAATGCGAGTTTGCCATTCGTCCAGGAAAAGTGTTGCTTGCATGTTAGTGAAGAAAGCGCTCACTAATTCCTTTATGTCATTTGGAGTGAATGTGTATGCAGCAAAGAGTGAATTCAGTACCCTTATTACATAAGGTGAGTTTAACCCGTAGTCAGTAATAGCTTGTTTTGTATCCTTCAGAACTGGGAGGGGGATGGGTTCCCAGACAGGGTGATTGTCGGGATGATAAAATACAGGAAATGCTTTAACCAAATTCAAATCATCAGCTGTTGACGCTTGTTCCTTTATGTAAGACCATCTGCTCCTCTGGGCACTGGCACCGGAGAAGCCAGGACCATGATGACAAACATGTTGGCATGCATGTGGGGACAGGGAGGTGGAAATAGGTGGGGCATGGGAGAGCAGTGGGCCCTGTGGGGGACAAGTACATCCACAGGGTGGGGGCACTGAAGGGGTTAAAGCGCCAGCTACTGATGCAGCGGCATAAGCGGTGCTGTCGTGGGGAGTGGGGTTTTGGAAAGCAGTACACCGATGCGTTGGAGGTGGGGGGGGTTGGAGGGGAGGGGGGGAGAGAGGGTTTTTTTGGTCGGGGGGGGTTGAGGAGGGGGACAATGGGGGCGCGGTGCCGGCCGGGCTCGCGCGGGCGGGCTGGGGGGTGGTGCCGACAGGGCTCGCGCGGGCGGGCTGGGGGGCGGGGCCGGCGGGACGCGCGCGAAATCTTCGCATGCCGTTTGTCCACGCGGCGCCTGGTGCTGCGCTCGCTCCCCGCGCCCCTCGGCCCCGTGCACGCGCACACCACTGCCCAGCTCACCGACGCCATGATGCAAAAATCGCTGGTATTCCGCGCCTTGTTTCTCCCTCCCGCCGTCCGCACTCTCACTCCCCCCCGCCGTCCCGGGACCTTCGGGGCTTGTCCTTTTCAGGGGATTCGGGCTTGGATTTTTTGGGTTTTTGCTCGGATTCTTGGAGATTTTCATTGGAACTGGTTATTTGGTGTTGTAGCATCATCAGAATCAATCTCCAGGCGATTAATGCCTCAGTAGCAGTTTTGTCTCCCCTCTCATTCGCTTTCCAGATATTGTATCCAATTTTCTCCCAGTCTTTTAGAGACATGCTGTCGGAGACTGTTTCCCCTCCATTTTCAAGCCATTTAGCAAGGGCTTTTGCAGATTTTTTGTCTAAGGGGTGTCCCTTTTCCAAAATAAAGTCTTTAAGCTTGCGGTACACGAATTTTTGAGGGGTAGATAGCGAGAGGCCCATATTTTTGAAGTTACTTAGGCTTCCGTTAGTCTGCAGTTGATTTTAAAAATTTTGTGAGGGTGGGAGATGGGATTAGAGGTTTTTCCCGGTGCTCACCGTTTTCCGGTGCGGTGGCCGTCTTGCCGTGATTCTGGAGTTCAGCCGGGAAGGACCAGCGGGACGAAAACGCTTCTCTCCGCGTCGTCTGAGCCCTTGTGGCGTGGGGGAGGTTTTCTTAAGGTAAAAACCTCTACCTTTGCCGAACGCTGGGCGCCATTTGCCGCGGTCCGAAGAGGGGATGGGACACGAGGAAGGGTGCAAGTAGAATGCCCTATTCACGTGTGCCCCGTCTTTTTTCAGCTCGGGCGGGGAAAGGGCCAGAACATAGGGCGGAGCATGAGACAGACAAGCAGGGGAACAAACCAAGATAGGGACATGGACAAAAGGGGGAGGAGTGGAGGAAGCAGGGAGCAGGCAAACTCATGGCAAGCCTGAGCATGACCAGGTTGTGCACTGTGTAGTGTGAATACAATGAAACCACATAATAACAGTAAAGTCCATATGATAACTGTAAGGTCCATATAATAAAGTCCTGCCAATTGCTGTATGCTTTTCTCCACGCCTGGAACTGCTCCCATCCTGAATCTTGCTCCTTCACA
>NW_020926960.1:0-3694 GCF_003984885.1 Neopelma chrysocephalum
CTCCTGCCATAGTCAGTTTGCTGGTTCAAGGGTGTTTATGTGCCTGAAAAGCTCTGCATTCCCCCTGCCCTTTGAGTTACTGTGTCTGAAAAAAAAACATTCCTCCCTCAGACATGGCCTTTCTGCCCACATAGCTATGGATTTTGGATCTAGAAATTTGAAGCAGTTTCCAGCATTGCCTGAGCTGTTCCCCATTAAATGCTTTGGCATTTGAGTATCAGCTTTTCTTTCTCTGCAAGGAAATAAAAAAGAACACATAAATGATTCTAAATATGTCTGAGGCACTAAGGAAGCTTTTTACAGTCCATTTTAGAGCAACAGAAAACCAGAAACATGTGATTGCACTCCCACTGATAAAAGCACGAAGTGGGAACGTTTCCTTCAATTGAAGGATTCCACCACCCAAAAAACCCCCAGCCCACCTTCTAGATAATACACTGCTAGCCATGGATGGCCACTTTTCTTACCAAGTCATCAGCCCTGGGGTACCACTGCTCAACACCAACAGCCAGAGGTGACAGCAGCCCATTGGCAAGTCATTCCCACCTGTGGCAGTCCAGAACACATGTCAAAAGAAAAAGAATTAAAGAATATTCATGCCAAGGTCTTGAGGGAAACAAAGGGCCCTCAAGAACAATAGGCACACATCGGGTTCAGTGGTGGAGGCGGTGGGGTCTTGGATAACCCAATTCAGCCATTTAAACACCTTTGTGGCATTATCTGCCCTGGGTTTGGGCAGGGAGAAGGACCTGGGGCCATGTGCTGTCCCCGCGGTGTCACCCTGGCTGGAGGGACTCCTGCCTTCCTTCAGGTGGCCACCGGGGGGCAGGCGGGGGCTTCCGACAGCTAAAGAGGGAGAAATGAGCAGGAAAATGGGATAAAATGCAACATGACTTCATTAAAGATGAATCAGGCCAAACTAGTCAGCTTCTCTGTGAGGACTACCATAATTCTGGGTGGAAAAAGCGCTGAGCTCGCCTGTTTAAAATGCCACTTCACAGCTTGCGACCTAGACATCATCTGGCGTTTCCCAGCGGGTTTTATCTGGTATTTTCCCTGGCCTTATTTGTATCACCGTGAATCAGGAAGAGACCAGAAGTCCAGGATCTGCCACCTCTGTCATATCGACAGAGCCTTGCATTGCCAGCCCTGCCAGGGCCGTGGTCCCTGCATGCTGCAAAGCAGCAAAGCTCTTGCAGAGCATCAGACCCACCCAAAATTCAGGTGAGTTGTTCTTCCATGAAATTACAATTAACCTTTGACTTTGAGCTCAATTCAGAAAGCTCTGAACTTCTCGCTAGAGTGAGTGGGCCTAAGTTTAGCAACCAAACTGAATGTTTACCACTTCTATATTGCAAACCCCAGTTCCCACGTGTCCTGTTAATACTTAAACTGCTGGGCATGCCACTCTCTACACATACCTGGGCAGTTTTAAGAATATTCCAACTGAGGGACAGTGTATGAGATTTGAAAAAGCTGAGGCGCTCAACAAGGCCAGCGGAGGGAAGAAGTTTTTGCCATCTACAGAGAAAGCCCCAAGAGATGTGGAATTGGTCAAGGCAATGTGCACAAGCTAAGATGGAAGCAGCAACTACACCCAGCTGCTAGCAGCACTCCCAGAACAAGGTCATCCTGTCTCCATGACCACCACGATCCCAGCAGGGTCTTCCACAGCTGTTTGGTGTTCCATCCCAATGCACACTAGAGATGGAGGCAGGAGCCTTGAGCAACCAACCCTGCAATGCTTTGGCATATGTCAAAATGACCATCTGGGATGTGACAGCCACCCTGTTATTGCCACTTTGCATCCTGAGAGCATGGCAGGGACTTAGGCAGCCTAAGCACATAGCTACAAGGAGCCAAAAAATGAAGATTGGTAGTCCAGAGACTTGCTGTTCAACCTCCCTCACTGCTGCTCCATAAGGAGGGAGCTGCAGATGGGTTGGGCACTGCAGAGGGGAACAGGTCCACCAAGCAGCTCAGCTGATGGCAATGACATGGTCCCATTACTTCTATGGGGAGAGGCTGCTTTACATGAGCTGAAGATGTAGCTTGCTACCACATTAGTTATTATCTCTCTTACTAATGACTTTGTCCTCCCATGTGTGCCAAACCCAATTATTTATAGACCACAGTTTTTTTCTCCCACCTGCCTTTGTGCTTATTATCCTTTCTTACAGAGTTAAGAAAAAGACAGGAGAAAGAAAAATCTTTCCCTCAAGTAAGTCTCTCACTGACCTAAATGCAAATTCGTTCAAGCAAATTCAGAGAGCTTTGATCCTGCATGAGAGGGAAAAGGGGAGGGGAGCAGCCTCTGCTGCTATCGGAACAGATCTTTACTGCTGCGTAACAACCAGGCAATGAAGCAAAAGCCACGGGAGTTTAAAGAGGAAGCTCAGCCAAAGGTCACCTGGGTGCTCCAGGTGCTTGTTATCAGAGCCTTGAAAAGAGGGAAGGAAAGTGACAGGAGCTGATCACAGCAACAACAGGAACCAGCTGACAGGGCTGGGGGAGCTGCCAACCCTCCTCAGCATGCTGAGGGTCTCTGCTGTTGTAAAGCAAAGGGTCTGCAAAGCCTGGGCTCTGGAGCTGCTCAGACCACCAAGACAAAATATTTCTGCCTCGGATCTGAAGCAACTGCTGGACACAGAGCCAGAAAGCACCCTGTTAATTGCAATACCATGTTCTATTTGCTGCCTTGTCTTTGCAGGTGATTTGTACCACTTTCACTGCTCAGCCATGTAGCTGAAGTGCTGAGGGGAAGGGTGACAAGGGGACAGAGGCACAATGGCACCAGGACATGTGCTGGAGTGCCAGAGGAATACACTGCTACTCCCTGTGTGAAGCTACACAGTTCTTCAGCCATCCAGGAGAGGGGGAGGGAAGGGAGCTCACACGTGCCTACAATTCCTAGAACTGGCCTAAGGGAGAAGGATTCAGGAGTGAGAAAACCTGGCAAGCTGGATCCAGCCAGAATCCCATCATCAGCTTTCTTGGCATCTACAAAGTTTCTCTGACCACTTACATTGGTTCTAGTGTCTTAAACCATTATAAGATCCTAAAATCTGTTACAGGAATGTAGCTCAAACCCACCTTTAAATTCTTTGGTACCAGTGGCACCAGCTCTGCTGATCTTGCTGATCAAGGGCAGGCTGCTGCTTTCAGTCCCTGCACTTTCCCTGCTGGTGCCTGCAGGGGTGAGAAGAGTTCAGGCTTCGCTGAACTCACGATTGCATCAACCCAGAACCCAAAGTGCAAAGAGAGTGGTGCTAGGAAAATGCTAACTGAGTTCACAGGAGTGAAGCTGAGACCTCTGGGACATGGAATTCCTCACTTGTGGGCCACGTGCCTAGCATCCACACCCAGCAGGGGCATTGCCACACAGACCCTGGCACTGGGGCAGGTAATGCTGCACAGTCCAGCACCACCCACCTACCAAACCAGATCAGTATTACCAGGGCCAGTTGCTTCAATTCCCATCTCTCTCCATTAGGCTGCTTTCCAATCAATGTTTATTGCTGGGCTGGGTCATGTTTGGCCTTGACTTTTAAGCCTATAATCTTATGGAAAAAGTCTTTGTTCCAAAATATGCCCAGTGTGGGTCCTCACTCAGAGGAGATTATCAGTCCGCCCCTGCTGAAAGGTATCGAATTTCCATGCAAGGTGTTACATGGGAAGAGCTAAAAGGGTGAAC
>NW_020926961.1:0-1099 GCF_003984885.1 Neopelma chrysocephalum
GGGGGGCGGGCCCGGCCGTGAGGGGCCGCCATGGCGGGCTCCGGCGGGGCGGGTGTGAGCTCCTCACGGCTGTAAAACAAGCCCTTGCCGCGAAAGCTGGTCCCTCTGAGCACAGCCGGCCCCGTCAGGGTGCTCGCGGCGTTAGGGAAGGCTCCTTCCCGCGCTGTTACACCGGTTACTCTGGGCGGGCTTGGTGCCTGTTGCAGTGCCCAACCGCCGGACTCCTCTGCCCGACTCCTGCTCTCGGGCTTGGGTGGGTCCAGAGCCTGGTGGAGGGGATCCCTGGGTCTCGGCCGGTGGAGTAACACACACTTGTGCTCTCTAAGGCTATGAGAGCGGGCTGGGCCGTTCCTATAAATGGCTCAGCTGGTGGCAGATGAGCTGCCTCTGCTGGGGTCTGTGGGTGTTCAAATAGGGTCTCACGCCGGGGTTGTGCAAAGAGCAGAGGACAACTGGGAAGAGTTGTTCTTCCAACGGTTTAATACCAACTCAACTAAAACCTTTTTGTTCCAGCTCCATTCGGCTCTATTTAGTAACAACGCTTTTAATTAGACATTATCAGCTGTCTGCCGACTCTCTGCAGTCTCTGGGTTGTGCCACGTCTGGGTCCCACGCGCAGGGTTGGGGCTGCAGATGCTGGGAGGTGCTTCAGCCCATCCCTCGGTCAGTGCAGTTCTCACGGGTGAAAGACTCCTGTGTGAAGCCCAGCCCTGCTTGCCCTCACTGCCCAGGCTGACTGTCTGGGCCTCTGAAGGGGCTTCCATCCACCTCTGCTGCACCCGGGGCTCTCCGTTTGAGGGCAGCTCTCCTCATGCACCTTTCCACCAGCCAGGGATGTGCTCTGTTGAAGCAGGGGTTATAGTAGTAGAGGATCTAAAACAGGCAAAGGAAAAGAGTTAGTTGCCATCATCCCAAGATGGAAAACCCCAAGCTACAAGAACTAGGACTCTGAATTGCAAAAGAGGAGCATGGACACGGAAAAGGGCTCTGAGGGCTGTATGGAATCTAAAGGTCAGGCTAAAGCATTATGTGAAAATTATGTTCAGTCATCACCACCCCTGGGGTTTTGCCCTCTGGGGGCAGAGCAGTGTAGGATTTT
>NW_020926962.1:0-967 GCF_003984885.1 Neopelma chrysocephalum
TGCTGACAGCACTGAGTTTGGTCAGCACAGGCAAGCACAAAACTGCCCGGTCCTTCTTCTAAAGCTCTACAGTCCCAGGGGCCTTGCACCTCCTGAAGACCCAGGGTGGCTGCCTGCTCTCCTTCCCACATACCATTCCTGCACGCTGTGGAGAGGAATGGCAGATCAATGTGACCAAGGCAGACTGCAGAACAACCCTAAATATCTGTCGCATTTGCTGCCTTTACATGCTGCAGGGAAAGATGCCTTTGTTTGCAAAACATCAGAGCAGCCATAGTTCCAACCAGCATTAAATCTGTGGCACACCCCTGACCTTTTCCCCCACAGCACTTTCCCCTCTGTGAACAGACTGTGGTTAGTAAAGCCAGTCCCTTCTGCAGTGAAGTATTTCCAAGCCAGTTTGAGGCAGGCAGAACTAGAGAGTGAGTTTAGCCCACTGCCCATCACCCAAACCAGTCGCTTCCTTGCACAGGTCATTTGCCCTTCCAGCATTTCATCCTCAGGGAGAAGAGGCATCTGGCTGCCCTTCTGTCCAGTGCCAACAGGAGCTCAGCCTTCGCTGCACCTCTTGGTGCTACCATAACATTTCCACATGCTTGTGCTGGGACATCTGTCTTGCTAAGGCCACTGAAGGACAAGTAGGAACAATAAAGCCACAGAACTATATAAGAGCAGTGTTTTCCACTGTTCAAATAGGGCAGGACAACTGGAAAAGATTTATTGTTCCAACAGTTTATTACCAACTATATTAGGCTTTATCTATAACTAATTATATTACACTTTATATCTGTACTGTGCTCCATCAGGCTCTGGAAGCAAGGGAGCAGCTGCCAATGGACATGGGTGGGCTTTAGTAGACACCTGCATGTTCCCACAGACTGACCCTCTGAAGGGGCCTTTCACCCAATTCTGCTGCACCCGGGGCTCTCCGTTTGAGGGCAGCTCTCCTCATGCACCTTTCCACCAG
>NW_020926963.1:0-1067 GCF_003984885.1 Neopelma chrysocephalum
CGAATTTCCATGCAAGGTGTTACATGGGAAGAGCTAAAAGGGTGAACAGTCAGGCACACTGAAAGCAGAGTGGGGAGGGGGACATCAACCTTCCTAGAGAAACTCCTGCTGACAGCACTGAGTTTGGTCAGCACAGGCAAGCACAAAACTGCCTGGTCCTTCTTCTAAAGCTCTACAGTCCCAGGGGCCTTGCACCTCCTGAAGATCCAGGGTGGCTGCCTGCTCTCCTTCCCACATACCATTCCTGCACGCTGTGGAGAGGAATGGCAGATCAATGTGACCAAGGCAGACTGCAGAACAACCCTAAATATCTGTTACATTTGCTGCCTTTACATGCTGAAGGGAAAGATGCCTTTGTTTGCAAAACATCAGAGCAGCCATAGTTCCAACCAGCATTAAATCTGTGGCACACCCCTGACCTTTTCCCCCACAGCACTGTCCCCTCTGTGAACAGACTGTAGTTAGTAAAGCCAGTCCCTTCTGCAGTGAAGTATTTCCAAGCCAGTTTGAGGCAGGCAGAACTAGAGAGTGAGTTTAGCCCACTGCCCATCACCCAAACCAGTCACTTCCTTGCACAGGTCATTTGCCCTTCCAGCATTTCAAACTCAGGGAGAAGAGGCATCTGGCTGCCCTTCTGTCCAGTGCCAACAGGAGCTCAGCCTTCGCTGCACCTCTTGGTGCTACCATAACATTTCCACATGCTTGTGCTGGGACATCTGTCTTGCTAAGGCCACTGAAGGACAAGTGGGAACAATAAAGCCACAGAACTATATAAGAGCAGTGTTTTCCACTGTTCAAATAGGGCAGGACAACTGGAAAAGGTTTATCGTTCAAACAGTTTATTACCAACTATATTAGACTTTATCTATAACTAATTATATTAGACTTTATATCTGTACTGTGCTCCATCAGGCTCTGGAAGCAAGGGAGCAGCAGCCAGTGGGCATGGGTGGGCTTTAGTAGACACCTGCATGTTCCCACAGACTGACCCTCTGAGCCTCTGAAGGGGCCTTTCACCCAATTCTGCTGCACCTGGGGCTCTCCGTTTGAGGGCAGCTCTCCTCATG
>NW_020926964.1:0-1396 GCF_003984885.1 Neopelma chrysocephalum
TCAGCAGATCTCACCAAACTGTCTTATCTGCATTTCTAGTAGTCAGAGAGACTAACTCAAACCTGCCTGAGCACAGCCTGAGAACAAAATGAAAACCAGACCTCTCATTCCCACCTCCATCTCCTCTATGGTGAGGCCCCATTTGCAGTGAAGGTCCCTCTCTCCCCCAAGACTACCACAAGCATTAGTTGACGTGCAGAGCAGCTGCTGTACCTGGCTGTGAGCAGAAACTGCTGCTTCCTCTGCCAGGAATTCAGGCAGGGAGGCAGATCTCTGGACATTCTGCTGCATTTTGGTGAATCCATAGATGTTCAGCTGGCGAATAACACTCTCGATTCTCTGCGTGTTAAAAACTCGTTGAGGTCCTGCCCTGCCCAGCACCTCCTCTTTGAAGAGTTCTTCATTGATTGCAACACATTTTCCACCATCACTCCACCAAATGGACCGAAACTGGTCACTTTCCAGCATTTCCCAAAGTTTCTGTGGAAAGCAGAGGGGTGAGAATTGACTGTCCTTGCCTGTGCTCTCATTGGAAACAGAAGGGCCTCGTTTGGTCTTGCGTCTGTCCCTGATAGGCTGGATGTCCTGTTCCTTCTCCATCACTCGTATGGCAGTGTCACAGGGCACGATTTCCCCCTGTCCTGGCAGGCCAGGGGAAGCTGTGTCAGCCCGCTGCCCCAATGCATCTGGAGTAGAAAGGGGTGTTGTTTCTGTGGGAATCAGCTCCCTTTTCTTTTGCTACAGGTGGACTGAAGCTTCCCTCATTGGCCATGGCCCTGCACAGCCATACCTCGTTCTGCCAGTCAGCAGGCAAAGGCCAGCTGATGCCCCCGACTGCGGGTTCCAATGGAGTGTTCTGACATGTCACTGTGGTGCCCGTGCTCCTCAGGGAGGAGCAGGAATGGCTGCAGCCTTGGGCATCCCAGTGTCCCTTTGGGAAGTTTTCCAGCTGGGCCCCTCTGACACCTGCAGAAATGTCCCTGTGGATATCAGGGAGAGGAACCAGCCCAGGGAACTGTGCTGGATTGCACGTGGGGAAGGTGGGACAGCCCACCCTGGTGCCAAAAGTGGCAGCTGTGGTGAGGGAGGTGCAGCCTGGTGCAGCTGGAGTAGCACACTGGAGGCCAGCTGGGGCCTGGCTGCTGAGTGGTGGTGACACAGATGGGGCAGCCCAGAAGTTCTCCAGCAGGGTTGGGAAGTGGAGGAGCAGCATCTCAGGGTGTACAGGGTCTGTGTATGCAGGGACATGCATTAGCCATTAGTTGCTTTACCTTGGCAAGTACAGACTCTCTGTGAGCAGACACCTGCATGTCCTGTGCTGGAACTGGTGTGAACACCTCCTTCTCCACGCCAGCAGCAGTTCCCTGTGCAGGATGAAGATCTTGGCAGCTTTCCT
>NW_020926965.1:0-1339 GCF_003984885.1 Neopelma chrysocephalum
CAAACCTGCCTGAGCACAGCCTGAGAACAAAAGGAAAACCAGACCTCACATTCCCACCTCCATCTCCTCTATGGTGAGGCCCTATTTGCAGTGAAGGTCCCTCTCTCCCCCAAGACTACCACAAGCATTAGTTGATGTGCAGAGCAGCTGCTGTACCTGGCTGTGAGCAGAAACTGCTGCTTCCTCTGCCAGGAATTCAGGCAGGGAGGCAGATCTCTGGACATTCTGCTGCATTTTGGTGAATCCATAGATGTTCAGCTGGCGAATAACACTCTCAATTCTCTGCGTGTTAAAAACTCGTTGAGGTCCTGCCCTGCCCAGCACCTCCTCTTTGAAGAGCTCTTCATTGATTGCAACACATTTTCCACCATCGCTCCACCAAATGGACCGAAACTGGTCGCTTTCCAGCATTTCCCAAAGTTTCTGTGGAAAGCAGAGGGGTGAGAATTGACTGTCCTTGCCTGTGCTCTCATTGGAAACAGAAGGGCCTCGTTGGGTCTTGCGTCTGTCCCTGCTAGGCTGGATGTCCTGTTCCTTCTCCATCACTCGTGTGGCAGTGTCACAGGGCACGATTTCCCCCTGTCCTGGCAGGCCAGGGGAAGCTGTGTGAGCCCGCTGCCCCAATGCATCTGGAGTAGAAAGGGGTGTTGTTTCTGTGGGAATCAGCTCCCTTTTCTTTTGCTACAGGTGGACTGAAGCTTCCCTCATTGGCCATGGCCTTGCACAGCCATACCTCGTTCTGCCAGTCAGCAGGCAAAGGCCAGCTGATGCCCCCGACTGCGGGTTCCAATGGAGTGTTCTGACATGTCACTGTGGTGCCCATGCTCTTCAGGGAGGAGCAGGGATGGTTGCAGCCTTGGGCATCCCAGTGCCCCTTTGGGAAGCTTTCCAGCTGGGCCCCTCTGACACCTGCAGAAATGTCCCTGTGGATATCAGGGAGAGGAACCAGCCCAGGGAACTGTGCTGGATTGCACATGGGGAAGGTGGGACAGCCCACCCTGGTGCCAAAAGTGGCAGCTGTGGTGCGGGAGGTGCAGCCTGGTGCAGCTGGAGTAGCACACTGGAGGCCAGCTGGGGCCTGGCTGCTGAGTGGTGGTGACAGAGATGAGGCAGCCCAGAAGTTCTCCAGCAGGGTTGGGAAGTGGAGGAGCAGCATCTCAGGGTGTACAGGGTCTGTGTATGCAGGGACATGCATTAGCCATTAGTTGCTTTACCTTGGCAAGTACAGACTCTCTGTGAGCAGATACCTGCATGTCCTGTGCTGGAACGGGTGTGAACACCTCCTTCTCCATGCCAGCAGCAGTTCCCTGTGCAGGATGAAGATCTTGGCAGCTTTCCT
>NW_020926966.1:0-1650 GCF_003984885.1 Neopelma chrysocephalum
TTCCCACCTCCATCTCCTCCATCACAGAATCACAGAATGGTTTGTGTTGGAAGGGACCTTCAAGATCATCTTGTTCCAACCTTCCTGCCTTGGGCAGGGATGCCATTCAATAGATCGGGTTGCTTAGGGACCCAGCCAGCCGGGCCTTGAACACTTCCAGGAGTGGGGCATCTACAATCTCTCTCAGCAACCTGTTCCAGTGCCTCACCACCATCCCAGTAAAGCATTTTTTCCTAACATCCAATCTAAACCTGTTCTCATTCAGTATAAAACCACTGTCCCTTGTCCTGTCACTCTCTGCCCTCATTTCTATGAGACCCCTTGTAAGAAGTGGCTTCTCCACCCACAAACAGCCCTCTATGATGAGACCTAATAAGGTCCTTCTGGCCAGGTCCCTCTCTCCCCCAAGACTATTCCAAGCATTAGTTGATGTGCAGAGCAGCTGCTGTACCTGGCTGTGAGCAGAAACTGCTGCTTCCTCTGCCAGAAATTCAGGCAGGGAGGCAGATCTCTGGTCATCTCGTTTTGTTTTGGTGAATCCGTACGCATTCAGCTGTCGCGTGAAACTTTTCATTTTCTGTGTGTCAAAAAGCCGCTGAGGTCCTGCCCTGCCCAGCACCTCCTCTTCGAAAAGATCTTTGTTGATGGCCACACATTTTCCACCCTCGCTCCACCAAATTGACTGAAACCTGCTACTTTCCAGCATTTTCCAAAGTTTCTGTGGAAAGCGAAAGGAGAAGAACTCTCCCTCCATGGCCATCTCCCTGGACAGCTCGCCCGTGTCCTGCCAGTCAGAAGGCAAAGGCCAACTGGCACCAGTGGACTGCGGGTTCCAATGGAATGTTCTGCCATGTCACTGTGGTGTCCGTGCTGTGGAGTGGGGACATCGCAGGTGACATCTCAGTGATGGTTGGCAGTGGTGCCCTGGCAGAGGGGAGCAGCCCGAGGAGAAGCTGCTGGAGGGCACTTGTTGCTTCTCCCTCCCAGAGGCACTGGAGGTGGGACTGCAGAGCCCAGCAGTCCACAGAGCTGTGCTGAACGGCTATGGGCAAGGAGAGGCTGCACCCAGCAGTGGGTCCCCAGGGAGGAGCAGGGGTGGCTGCAGCCTTGGGTATCCCAGTGCCCCTTTTGGGAAGCTTTCCAGCTGGGCCTCTCTGACACCTGCAGGTTTGTCCTTAATCCTTCTCCCTCGGGCACTGCAATGCAGAAGCAGCAGCTCCAGTAGGGACAATCCTTTTCCTGACATCCCCTGCCCCAAAGCAGCAGGTATTCCCTGATGTCAATCCACTGTCCTTGCAAACTGCTCGAAAGGGATTGCCCTTTTCTATTTTTAACTAGTGGATTTAAAACCGCCTGGGAGAGATGGAGCAGGGGACACACTGTGTTTCTGGAAGGAGACCTAAAAGCAATGTTGTCTTCTCCAGCCATGAATCAGGGGCTGGGGGAGCCAAGCCCAAGCCCTCACTCAAGGCATCCCTGGGTCAGGAGCTGTTCTGGTTCCCTTTTTCTGAATCACTCCTGCTTTGTTCATAAAGCCATGAACACAATCCCATGAATTGCTCTTTGCAGGGAAGCTATCCATCCTTCTCCCTGCTGCACTGCTCTCCTGCCATAGTCAGTTTGCTGGTTCAAGGGTGTTTATGTGCCTGA
>NW_020926967.1:0-1825 GCF_003984885.1 Neopelma chrysocephalum
CACAGAGCAAAGACATTCGGAGAAATCAGGTTATGCTGAGTCTGTCTTTCCCTTTAATGGGCTCAGACTCAGCAGATCTCACCAAACTATCTTATCTGCATTTCTAGTAGTCAGAAAGACTAACTCAAACCTGCCTGAGCACAGCCTGAGAACAAAAGGAAAACCAGACCTCTCATTCCCACCTCCATCTCCTCCATCACAGAATCACAGAATGGTTTGTGTTGGAAGGGACCTTCAAGATCATCTTGTTCCAACCCTCCTGCCTTGGGCAGGGATGCCATTCAATAGATCGGGTTGCTCAGGGACCCAGCCAGCCGGGCCTTGAACACTTCCAGGAATGGGGCATCTACAATCTCTCTCAGCAACCTGTTCCAGTGCCTCACCACCATCCCAGTAAAGCATTTCTTCCTAACATCCAATCTAAACCTGTTCTCATTCAGTATAAAACCATTGTCCCTTGTCCTGTCACTCTCTGCCCTCATTTTTATGAGACCCCTTGTAAGAAGTGGCTTCTCCACCCACAAACAGCCCTCTATGATGAGACCTAATAAGGTCCTTCTGGCCAGGTCCCTCTCTCCCCCAAGACTATTCCAAGCATTAGTTGATGTGCAGAGCAGCTGCTGTACCTGGCTGTGAGCAGAAACTGCTGCTTCCTCTGCCAGAAATTCAGGCAGGGAGGCAGATCTCTGGTCATCTTGTTTTGTTTTGGTGAATCCGTACGCATTCAGCTGTCGCGTGAAACTTTTCATTTTCTGTGTGTCAAAAAGCCGCTGAGGTCCTGCCCTGCCCAGCACCTCCTCTTCGAAAAGATCTTTGTTGATGGCCACACATTTTCCACCCTCGCTCCACCAAATTGACTGAAACTTGCTACTTTCCAGCATTTTCCAAAGTTTGTGTGGAAAGCGAAAGGAGAAGAACTCTCCCTCCATGGCCATCTCCCTGGACAGCTCGCCCATGTCCTGCCAGTCAGAAGGCAAAGGCCAACTGGCACCAGTGGACTGCGGGTTCCAATGGAATGTTCTGCCATGTCACTGTGGTGTCTGTGCTGTGGAGTGGGGACATCGCAGGTGACATCTCAGTGATGGTTGGCAGTGGTGCCCTGGCAGAGGGGAGCACCCTGAGGAGAAGCTGCTGGAGGGCACTTGTTGCTTCTCCCTCCCAGAGGCACTGGAGATGGGACTGCAGAGCCCAGCAGTCCACAGAGCTGTACTGAACGGCTGTGGGCAAGGAGAGGCTGCACCCAGCAGTGGGTCCCCAGGGAGGAGCAGGGGTGGCTGCAGCCTTGGGCATCCCAGTGCCCCTTTTGGGAAGCTTTTCAGCTGGGCCTCTCTGACACCTGCAGGTTTGTCCTTAATCCTTCTCCCTCGGGCACTGCAATGCAGAAGCAGCAGCTCCAGTAGGGCCAATCCTTTTCCTGACATCCCCTGCCCCAAAGCAGCAGGTATTCCCTGATGTCAACCCACTGTCCTTGCAAACTGCCCGAAAGGGATTGCCCTTTTCTATTTTTAACTAGTGGATTTAAAACCACCTGGGAGAGATGGAGCAGGGGACACACTGTGTTTCTAGAAGGAGACCCAAAAGCAGTGTTGTCTTCTCCAGCCGTGAATCAGGGGCTGGGGGAGCCAAGCCCAAGCTCTCACTCAAGGCATCCCTGGGTCAGGAGCTGTTCTCGTTCCCTTTTTCTGAATCACTCCTGCTTTGTTCATAAAGCCATGAACACAATCCCATGAATTGCTCTTTGCAGGGAAGCCATCCATCCTTCTCCCTGCTGCACTGCCCTCCTGCCATAGTCAGTTTGCTGGTTCAAGGGTGTTTATGTGCCTGA
>NW_020926968.1:0-801 GCF_003984885.1 Neopelma chrysocephalum
GCGGGGGGCGGGCCCGGCCGTGAGGGGCCGCCATGGCGGGCTCCGGCTGGGCCTCGGTGAACTCCTCGTGGCTGTAAAACAAGCCCTTGCCGTGAAAGCCAGTCCCTCTGAGCACAGCCGGCCGCGTCAGGGTGCTTGCGGCTCCTCCCCGCGCTGTTACAGCGGTTACTCTGGGCGGGCTTGGTGCCTGTTGCAGTGCCCAACCGCCGGACTCCTCTGCCCGACTCCTGCTCTCGGGCTTGGGTGGGTCCAGAGCCTGGTGGAGGGGATCCCTGGGTCTCGGCCAGTGGAGTAACACACACTTGTGCTCTCTAAGGCTATGAGACCGGGCTGGGCCCTTCCAATAAATGGCTCAGCTGGTGGCAGATGAGCTGCCTCTGCTGGCGTCTGTGGGTGTTCAAATAGGGTCTCACGCCGGGGTTGTGCAAAGAGCAGAGGACAACTGGGAAGGGTTGTTCTTCCAACGGTTTAATACCAACTCAACTAAAACCTTTTTATTCCAGCTCTATTCGGCTCTATTTAGTAACAACGCTTTAAATTAGAAATTATCAGCTGTCTGCCGACTCTGCAATCTCCCGAATGTGGAGTCCACACGCAGGGTTGGGGCTGCAGATGCTGGGAGGTGCTTCAGCCCATCCCTCGGTCAGTGCAGTCCTCACGGGTGAAAGACTCCTGTGTGAAGCCCAACCCTGCTTGCCCTCACTGCCCAGGCTGACTGTCTGGGCCTCTGAGGGGGCTTCCATCCTGCACCTGCATTCTGCTGCACCTGGGGCTCTCCGTTTGAGGGCAGCTCTCCTCATG
>NW_020926969.1:0-737 GCF_003984885.1 Neopelma chrysocephalum
GTGGAATGATCACATCAATGAAAGTCTCTGAGAAAAGGTTCTATGCTACAAAGTCAGGATTATCTCACATCCTCATTAATGGAGCCAGAGGAATTAAAAGTGACACGACTTCCTTAGATTTAGCAGAATTCCCTCCGGTAAAGACATCAAATACTGCTTGCTACTTAATACTGGAGGTACCTTCCAATTCAAAATATGTACCTGGTGGTTGGAGATTAGGAGGGAATTCTGCTAAATCTAAGGAAGTCGTGTCACTTTTAATTCCTCTGGCTCCATTAATGAGGATGTGAGATAATCCTGACTTTGTAGCATAGAACCTTTTCTCAGAGACTTTCATTGATGTGATCATTCCACAAACATTATCTGCTCGCTACAGATCCCAGCCTTCCACTTGCTTTATAAATATCAACAGTTCTGATTCTGCAATATTTAGGCATGTTGGCTGAATGTACCAGATTCTGGAGGTGACTGAATTTTGTTATTTTTAAGGACAAAATGATGTTTACTTTACACAGATTAATAAGACTAGTCATTTCCTCAGAACTGTTGATATTTATAAAGCAAGTGGAAGGCTGGGATCTGTAGCGAGCAGATAATGTTTGTGGAATGATCACATCAATGAAAGTCTCTGAGAAAAGGTTCTATGCTACAAAGTCAGGATTATCTCACATCCTCATTAATGGAGCCAGAGGAATTAAAAGTGACACGACTTCCTTAGATTTAGCAGAATTCCCTCC